>NC_071348.1:10756562-11056562 GCF_027744825.2 Synchiropus splendidus | reverse complement strand
CAACACAAAGTCACTCTTTCTCATAGTGAATTGCTAAGATCCACCAAAGCAAGAAGGCAATGAGAAATTGGACCGAATCACAAAAGGCAGTTTTATTATTAGACTGTGAGTCAGTAAAAACCACAGACCATGACGAAACGGGGGAAAAAAAATAATCTTCGGTAAAGTAAATATCCACAACCCGCAGAAATAGGAAATATATTTGAGGAGTAGCTGTCAATTGTGAAAACAACAGACAATTATTTCCTGGTTAAGCATAAAAACTGATGACTTAGCAAAATATCCGGCATCACAAAGTACATATATAAATAAAAAACAAAAATATATTCTAGTGTTTAGCACTGTGGAGTAACCATATTCATAATGAACAGGACAAAGCAGGTTATTGAAGGACTGCCAGTGGCGGCATTCACTTGTCCCCCAACGCTAAAATAGAACTCATATTTTGGAGGAAACAGTACAGCAAATGGTCACATGGCACCAGGAAATTGTCAAATCGGCACCCTGTTTGCCTTGTAACGGAAGCATCCATTAATTCAGCCAGAGCTCTTCCTCTCTTTCCAAACAATGCAAATAATTGTATGTTACACGGCTATTTTTAAGCACTGTTAAACAGAGTGCTGCTCCAGTTAAATTATACGTTGTTATGTTTACAATGGTTATTGATAGTTGTTTTCAGGAGTCATCACACTGCATTCATTTCTATCAGCGTTCTAACAAGAATGTTGACTGCAGTCATTTTTCTTTCAAGGAATTATATGTCTAAAAAATTCAAGGAAACTCTTTAGTTAATGACCCTAATACCCTTGGTCTAAATGGAATGGAAAAACATGTCAAGATGCCATTCAAAGCCACATTAGCAATAATAACTGAGGTCTTAATAAGCCGATTATGAATACTGTTTAGAAAGACAAAACCGTGAAGGGTCAAAGCAAGACGTCTCAAGACACTTCTCGTATCGTAAGTACAAAGACATGACAGAAATAAACAGGCATCGATGGGAGTTCGTGGCAATAAATTGCAAAATGAGACTCAGTCAGAGCCATAATTGGGTTCATGGCTCCAAAACAGCAGCGTTAATCAGAGTCGAGCATGACGACACTAGCCCGACAAATGGAAAGACACCTCTGGTGGAAATGATATTTCTGGAGGTGCAAAGTGCTGGCGCATGAACACATGCCATCTGGCTTTGACAATCACTTGTCTGTTAATTATAGGACCAGGAGAGATAAGTAATTACCACTGTGGAAGACGAGCTTGTGCTGATCCGAGTTCACTCCTCAATCCCCATTATGATACATCAACACCCATAAACATCTCAATGTGGACACCCATGATCTGCTTTATGGTTCACTTTGACTCAGTCTTTACATCCAAACTGTCTGCAGTATAAAAATATGAATTTGACTCATTTCCTCCCGAGTCCCTGCTGACGCATGACTGTAAAAAAGTGTAGCGTTTCACAGCTTGAGAAGAATTACCAATATACAAATATAAAACCACATGCACAGTCACCAAATTGGAATATTAAAATGTGTCAGAATCATTTTTCTTTGTTACGTTGACCCCATAGCTTCACGCACTTATGAACTGAACAGCTGGCTGAAGAAGTAACCAGGGTTTCTGCCACATATAAACTCTCTCTTTTTAAAGATGAACTCTCACCTGATCATACGTATCAAAGGAAGTGGAAACAAAACATCATAGAGGTGGGCATGAACATGATAGTTTTTGACGTTTTATTCACGGAAAAATCCAGACATAAACATCATAATGAATGAAGTTTGTTGCTCGCAGAACTCAAGACCCGCATTCCAGCGACGGAGGGGGGCGTGAGGAGACAGATTTACTTCTCATTATGAAAAACTAGCGCCGTTACTGTCACCAGTTCATTAAATGACAAAACACAAGATGTGGACTCTTGCTTTTTCATTTCATGTGTCCAGTGAGCATTTTATGAGGTGTCAGGATGGCTTGCAATAAAATTGTATGAACAAGATGCGAGAACTCTCAACATGCATCATGGTATCCAGGTGGCAGCCTTCAGCTACTGTATAGTGCGCAACACACAAGATTTGCGCTTCAGCTTTTCCTCGTGAGGTTGACACCTGTGGCCAAATGGGAAGGTTGTTTTTTGGTTTAGTGTATATTTGTAAAGAAACATCTATTATTTCAGACAAAAAAATTCAAAAACAATATTGTATGAGATGTTTTTCTTTTGCTCTTTAAGCAACTTGTTCATTATGGTTGAAATTGGCTGGCGCCTCTCCGGCTCGAGGGCTCGCGCCGTGTTCCGCTCTCCTCTTTCTGTTCGACTCCCTGCAGACGCCGATGCTGGCCTTTCCAGATACTTTCACTTCCCACTCTCCAGCCAACTCCCTTCATTTGCTTCACCTCTCTCCTGCCCTCGGCCGTCGATGTTGACTTCATTTCTACATTGAATGCTATAAATAAAAGCAGACCTTGACCTTTTGCAGAACATGGAGATGACATCTGCTACAAATTGGCTGAGATATAAATGTGCTCTGATGTTCTTCTACATGGACGTGTAATGCCAGGAATGACCATTCAACTGTGCACCAGAAGCTTCATGTGACAGTCACAATGATTTCTTGTAAACAACAAAAATAAAATAAAAAAAAATGACAGAAACATGCGCATCACTGTCGAAACATGTGATGCACTGGGTGTTGAGTAATGGTGGGAATGGCTGCAAAAGGAAAGCGAAGGATGTTGAATTTCCCTCGACGTGCCCCTTGTTCCTTTCTTATTTTCACATTCTTGTCCTCTCCCGCCCTCGCCACAGCCTCAGCTGTACACGCACAGCCGATCAGACACACAAGTCCAGGCCGAGGAAGCCGCGAGAAGGAGAACCGAGGGAGGTAGTTGGGCAACATAAAAGCAGGCGGAAGTGAAGGGAGATAATAGAAGAGAGAGGGAAAAAAGGATGAAGAAGCGGTTGAGTAGGAGAAGCAATGGCATAGAAAGAAAATGAGAAAGCGCGGCGTGATGGAGAATGGCTGGAACACACGCACACGCATGTTCTTTAATCAACGTGGTGTGAATGCGGCTCTATGGTAAATCACTTTCCAGGCAATAACAGAGGAGCGACTATCCCTCTTTTTAATATGTTGCCAGAGTGTCAGTGGTTGATACGCAGCAATTTATAACATGGGGGAGCTGGGGGGAGGGTGCGGGGGTCGGGGGGGTGTGGACAGCTGGACAGAGAGCATTTCTTGCATCTGACTATATAGTGTAGCGTGAAAGGACATTCATTCATTCATTCATTACTAATATACCGCTGAAAACATCAAACAACTTCGACCAACAGTTCAGATTAGAACTGACTGTCATGTAACCTGAAAAGAATCATTGGGTGGATGACACACTGCGCAGTCCGGTCACTGCAGTTCTGAACATACATCCACGAGGATCAGCATGACACTACATAACAGTAAAGCTTGTCAAATGTCTATGACTTCCAGTGAAGTAGGCAGTTTAGATCCTCAGGCAAGGGGCTTCATAAGTACCGTACAACAACCAACAGGTGAAATGGATCACACTGCTGAGTAGTAAAAACCTTTTTGAGACTCAGTTTCTTCAATACACTGAAGAGATGACACAACAAGTCATGAGCCATGTTTCGTAACAGCACACTCCATTCCAACATCTAGCAACTCCTCAGACCAGCATCATCCACAGAGCCACACACTGCCCTCGCACGTTGACCTCCTCTAAACTATTCGACCACAGGTCATCTCATTCACCGTGTCTTTTATTGACTTGATTGTATCTTGTCCAATCTCATCTCTGTCCACTGTTTCAGACAGCTCAGCAAACTTTGTTACCGTAAACGGAGCAGCTTCTCAATTGACTCGGGTCCCCTTTAAAGTGGTGCTAAATAAGTAATGGGGCGTCTTATAAGCCTTGGCCGGCCAGTATAGCTGGACGAGTTACAGTAAGGGAAGATTAATGGATGAGCAAATCCAGATAAATGTGTGAAGTAAGTGGAAGTGCCCAGGACAACGGTGACAAGTCCCAGGCTTTGATGCCATATATAATCATCACCGAGGAGCAAGAAAGAAAATTCACAGCACAGTGAATGATGACAATGATTTTTACACATCAACACTGGAAAAAAAAAAAACTTGGCAAGCACCAAGTACTGTATATTTATCAACAAAATCCAGTCAATTAACATACAATTTTCAAAGCATACCAACTGAAACACAACAACAATCAAAGCCACAGCAAAAACAAAATGGAGCATCAGTTGCAGCCAGGTAGCTGTTGCTCACATGCTTCATTGTAGTATTTTTTTTTTGGCTTTTTCAGGATTACAATTCTAAACTGTATTCAGTTGAATATACACGGTGAAGATCATTTTAGGCGGAATTAAAGACAAATACAGAAGCAGGGTATTCAGTCGAACCCTAAAAGGATTTTTCTATTTTCATTTCTGCTACTACAAGGAAGATTCAAAACCTAATTTTTAATGTTATAGCTATGACAGCCAGTCCATATTTGGCTATTTTGCTCCTTCCATTTTAAATGCTGACAACAGATGATCTCAGTTTTAACTTTTGAACTGTGTCGATTTTCAGACAAAGTGGAGTGGAACACTATACGACAATAAATCAATGACCTGCACTTCATGGTTTCACAGAAATACGGCGCATTCATTTTCATAAGCACCACATAGTTCAAAGTGCTTTACACCGGCATGGAAACTGATTTTATTTTAAATAAATAACTGATAAATGCGTGACAGCAGGAAACTATCCACGGAGCGCAGATATACAGCCTTAGAGCGAGGGCTATTGTCAAGTCTAAATCGTCCATAGAGGGGGATGCAGCACATTCCTGCGACCCTTGGTTCATCTATTAGTAAAACAGAAGATTGACTCACCAACACGCGCGTCATGCACCGCACTACAATCAATTTAATCTTAATTATCCAGCCACAAAGAGCCGCAAATGACTGGTGAGGCATCTCGTTCTCTCCACTTCTGTGCTTAGACATGCTCAATTTTCATACTCGCTGTTATAAATGACATGTGGGTCTAATGACCTGTGTCAAGTCGTCGCCTGTGACAAATCCATGGCACGGCCAAGACGCACCGTCTCCGCTCTGTTTCATTCTCACTACCAGATGATCGAAACCAAAGCCACTGGACCTGCTTTTTCAATGTCAGTTTTTAACATGCCAGTCACATGTGCAGCGGGAGATATGGCCTGTTTGAAGCAGGCATTTCCAGATAATAGCCGCCTCCACGGACACACGCTCATGACGCTGAGTAGCACACCTGCCTTTCACATTTAATGTGGAATAGATTCAAATAGAACACATGCAAAGCAAATAGGAGCAATCCTCATGGTGTTTTGACCTCTGGTGGGAGCGGACATGGTGGTGCATGCAGAGGGGATAATTCAGAAAGAACCCACCATCCACTGAGGGAGAAATGTGTGGATAATATTCCCAGCACTCAGCACTATTGGTGTAATGTGGAAACGGATATGCTGCAAGGGTCAGCTGCAGGTTCTCAGGAGCAGAGGAGACTCAGAGAACGGGAGGAATTGAATTTATGTAACGGAGAAAAAAAAAAAAAGAAAAAACTCAAGGCAGAGTTGTGCATTCATGAACGATGTGTTTAAACATTAGAGGTGAGAAATGCACCTGCAGGTTCTGGATCTAAAAGTCAATGCTGCTTGAAAAAAAGATTAATCTGCAAGAGCTTCGAGGAGAAATCTATGATTAAGGGGGTTCTAAGAAACAGTGTGAGTCGAATATTAAACAGGTTCAGAGGTGTACATTTCACTATAGCTGCGCAGACTTCACTTTCTGCCTCACACCAATAGTCAACATGAACAGCACCAATACCTCTGGGACCACACACAAATTATTCCCAGGCTCAATTCTGCATCATATGACACTGTGTGCGGCACTTTTTGTTTGTCAACTTAATTAAAAACAATACAGGCAAATCCTTTTGGGAAGCAAAATATTTGTGGCGGCATTTCAACTTTTACATCAAATGGACGCATTAATTAGGCCTCGGTGTGAAAAGATAGAAGCTCAAAAAGTCATTAAAACCTGTCAACTAACAGATGTCATCTGGTACTGACAGACAGCGTCCCACAGCACTGCGTGGTAAATAACTTTAAAAGGCTGACAGCTTGTTACGAAGAGTTAAAAAAAAAAAAAAGAGGGTCAGCTGCTGATGATCAGATCTCAACAGCACTTTAAATTATATGTCTTTGTTGCTATTGTTTACTGGCAAGCGTCATGTCTCCAATGGTGTTTCACAATCTTCGATAACATTGAAGCACAATGATGGCATCCCACGGCAGTATTGTGTCAAAGTAGACAGTATAATGTACATGTTCCCAGATTTCAGCTTTTGTTTTACGTAGTGTAATAAAGAATTATAAGATTTGTATTGAATCCATCATAGCACAGTCACATGACTGTAAAAATAAGCGATCGTAACGGAGCTAGCTATGCTGTGGTGAGAACAGGCCCTTCCCTCCTGAGTTTCAGGAGCGTAGTCGGCATAGTCCACCTGACCTGCACAGGTGGACTATGCCGACTACGCACAAGCACGGCATTATGTTTGATCCCAATGTAGTCAACAGAATACAAAGAAATATTTAAAAAAAAAAAATTTTTTTTTTTTAGTACATGAATGAATATATTCATGTACTTAAAAAAATAAAATAAAATAAAATAACAAATACACTTGATGCAAACTGGTCAAATTGGAAAAAGGGAATAAAATTCTGAATAAAAGAAATATAATTAAACCATGTGTAAATATCCTAAAATAAAAATTATATATTTATTTAAACTCCAAAGAAGATATCAGTAAAGTGTAAATGAAAGTATCGCCACAAAATATTCTAATAAATCAAAACTGCTTCAACAGTTGTTTTCATGAACAGTTTTTACTGTTGGCATGGCGTGACATCACTTTCTTTATCAAGAACTTCAAGAACTTCTCCATAGTTATTTACTATCACAGATTTGCAGCTGTCAAGTCAATGCACGTGACACACTACTGCCACCATATGTGGCTAATGTATTAAAACTGAGCGTCTCGCGGCCCTCACGACCCAAAGGTGTAAAACAGAAAAACCTTTAGCGGCCCTCTAGGAGGCACTGGCGGCCCAACCAAGGGCCCCGGCCCTATGGTTAAGAATCACTGGTGTAGAAGTTATGTGTCCTTTGATGTGTCATTTGTGAAATGGTCCCATCGATGTCTTGGGTCACATGGTCACATAGCCTCAGCCATTTCTCCTCTCAGACTGTGCTACTATGACGTCACGATTAGTCGAGTGTGAGACTAATTTAATGGTCGACTATCATTGGCGGACTAGTCGTTGCAGCCATAACTGACACAGAAAAGGGAGGACACTAATATAGTGGTAAATAAGAGAATAATAATGAATATTAAAAATGCTACGCAAACAGAGCAACAGGAATTTTCTCACAGCACACAGCGGCTGTCATTGCTTCTGAGGTGAGAGTGAAAACGTGTTTTAGATCTCTGTTGTCACCAATTTAGTGGCAATGTGAGGACTGCAAACTGTTTGTTTGGGTCCGCCCGTGTGTGCCTTTCTTCAATTTGAGTTTCTGCTTATTAAGTGAGTGTGTGTCTATCAGTGAGCGATTTTGGTTGTGTGGGAGGTTTTAAAAACACATGATATATCTTGCACTTATGTCTCATTAAAGATACTGTGCACATATATACTTTCTGGGCTTTTCTTTTACATTTTGCATTTTCAAGAACTGTTTCCAGTTTGTTGACTAAGGAGCAGGAGAGTGATGTTTGGGAGCTAACATTTCACGCGCTCCCCAGAGTCCTGACACATTGATAAAGGTTGCATACCTCAGGGCATTTTGAGAACATTTTCTGCTCTTTCCTGATACTTCAACCTTGCAAACCCTGTCCCCTCTCAGCACGGTCCTTTTCCTTCTGGCATGGCGCGATCTACCGACCGTGACACAGTGTGTCGCCTGATAATCCTAGCACGACCAAACTGCCATTAGAGGGAAGAGGCTGATAAAAAGCAACGCCGTAGAACCAAACTACCTCTTTCCCCCGGCTGCTGCTCTCACAGGAAGGCACCATCTCTTCATTAATGCATGGAGGTTGGGGGAGGGTCACGCACAACTTCTCATTCCTTCCCTCTAACACTCATCAGTTGTGAAAAGGACAACTTCATTGCCCGTGCCCTCTGACAAAGTCACAGAGTGTGTGTGTGTGTGAGGAGTTTGCAACAAATCATGCTGAGTGTAATGATGGTAGCGCACATCAGCACCAAGGTTAGTCCAACACCTGTACATCTGCTCAGTACGGCAACAACCGTGGAGATCTGTAGCTCCTCATTTGGTACAGCAGCTCAAAACAACTCTGCTTCATTACACTGCGACTGAGTCCAAGTCCGAATCAAACACTCACGGGTAAAAGTGTAGTGGTTTTATCAAGCTGAAGTCTTTATATTTAGTCTAAAAATATGAGGAACAACCTCAGTGAGGGTGCAGCGGTGGCCATTATTGTAGTCCGTGTCACTCTTCCCAGTTGTTCCAGAGCCTTTTGAGTGAGGCGGCCATTTCAGAAACTGGAAATATATATTCTTTTCATGCCAAGCTGCTCTATATGTCAATGGATTACAGAAGAGAAAACAGGGTACCATTTTTGGGTTACATATTCTGGCTGTTACAAAGCTTCTTTCGATGACGTCAAAGTATTGCGGGAACCAAAAAGATGAACAGACATGGCCATAACACACAACACACAACTATAATAAAAATGAATGTTAAACTGTGGGCACACACAACATTAACCAGCCCGCGACAGGATTTACCAGATAAGAATCCGAATTCTGTAGATTTCCACTATGATTTGCAATATAAAGTAGAGGGCACTTCTGCGATAGGAAGGAATTGAGTGTTTCTGAAATATATATACATGCATTATGTCTCAAACAGGGTGCATCAATGACACTCCAGAAGCTTGTATTAAAATCGCTACTTTATGATCGAGAAGCACAAAGGCTTTAGCAAACTCATTTTCACCAGAAGGATGTCACAGCAAGATATTAAATATGTCTGGACGCTTGACACTAAGATGCATTTTCCACTTACTTTTGGAAGACAATTCACTATAATGAATGAATGATACCGCTGTAAACGTCCGCTTTGTTAGATCTGCGAGGACAGGAAGCTTTAAAAACTAAAAAAAAACACTTCCCCGATCATTTGTCTTTTAAAGGTTGTCGGGGAAAATAATGAATATAACCAGCATAACTGGCAAACTGATTTTCGCCGGAGCCTTTCGCTTGCTTTTAAATCACCCGTTTCTTCAAACCGCTCTGATCTTGGCACAAATATTCCAATCTAATCAAAGAGGCCAATTACGTTGACAGCTTTCCATCCCTTTCAAAGATCGACGCCACCGGTGGCAACCTTCGAGGAGGAAAAAGCAGGCACCTAAATTATGCAAATGTCTGTCAGTTTAGCAAATCAGAAGAAGAGAATTAGAAGCCTCTTAGTCGCTCCCAGACCCGCAAATGCTGCTAATACAGATGAAGGACCGGAGCCTGATTTCATTATCGCTACTCTGGAAAAATAAAGGAGCGAGGGAAGGAAAAGGGGAGTGGGGGAGCAAACGATAGAGGAGATGGAGGAGATGTATGTGAAAACACAGGCCTCTATTGAGAACCATATCAACAGCAAGCATCAAATTAGCTAAATGAATGCTACAAGATAAAGGAAAAGAGAGGAGCAGCGAATGACAGACGGTCAAATGAATACAAGGGAAAAGGGACGGAGGGGCGAGGGAGCGAGGGCGCGCTACGAATGGGAGAGATTGGAGGGTATTTCAATAATCGATAGAGCGTGACATGAGGAAAGAGTGAGACAGAGAGCTGGTAAGGGGAGGAGGAGATCACAGTTCATTACTCATAGCTGGTGACAACTAGAGACTGTAGCAAGAAGATTGTCACCGGGTCTTCATCAGATGAGAGACGACGGAATGCCCGATGTTAATTTCAACAGCATTATAGCGGCCATTGTCTGCTTCAGAGGGGGCTTATCGCCATCTCTCGCTCTTCTTTTCCCGCTGCCACGCCGGCGGACAAGCTGCCAGCACACTCACCAGGGAAACTCTTAAGAGCTGGGGAGAAACTAAACTCTCTCAAAGTCTCCCAACTGTCTCCCTCCCTGCGCACACACACACACAGAAAAACACGTAATGCTACTGTTGCTCTTGGTCCTCCACTGATGCGTCTCTGAGGCAGAAACCAGGAAATCAATTCTTCCTTTTTAAGCAACCCATTAAAAGGCGCCAAGGAGAGTTAAAGCACTTGCTCAAGACAAACCATTACTGGATATTACGAATTCAGTTCCAAGCGAGCCCTAATGAATAAACACCATAGCAAAGACCACGTCCAGAAAACATAAATATACAAACATAACTGTGGGGTAGTGTAGCAGAATTACACAAAATGTACAACTAAAATGGCATGAAATGCTGAAAGAATTGAATTAATTACAACAGTGGGAAGAAACCAGAGTGCACAGAGAGTAGCCATACAAGCAATGGGAGAACAAAAAACACAGATGCATATTAATATATCTTACTTTTCAAATGTTAAACATGGAGACCTTTCAAATCTAGAATTTGATTGTGCATCTGTCGCCACTTGCAAACAGACCCAGATGAGTATGGCAAGTTCCTCTTTTAAAAAGTCCCTCTCCAACTTGTTCCCTTCTCATGGGTCTGTTCCTGTCAGAGCGGTGGCCCAAAACTCTCAGTCAGACTCAGCTGGGGACCCGCGCAACTTCTCAGCCTGGCTGGAAACGTGTTTACCACGTTTGTACCAGTGCACTGCCGGCTCCATTCACCAGAACCGAATGAAAGCCGCAGCAGACTTGCAGCTTCACTAGGTGAGCACAGCGTGCCCCTTGGTTTGTTTGAGGTGCGTGTCTGTGTGTGTCTCTCCTTTCTAGGATGTGACGACAGTGGGAGACGGAAAACAAACATAAAGTTCACAAGTGCGGTTCTGGGCCAGTCAGCAGTCAAACAGTCAGCTCTGGAGTATATTTGTTAAATCCCTGTTGGTTTATTTCTTCCTTTTCATCTGATGCCAGCACAGGTTGCTTGAAGCAGAAGAGGGAGCATCGGAATTTGTCTTTGTCTTCTTCCCGCCCTGTATTTGTTGAGCAACTGTTAACATTTACAGCGCGAGGACGACGTAATGCATTAACCTTACCACAGCTGCCATGGAGGTCATGTCCAAGTCATGTTCAACAGATCTGAATAAAATAAATATAATAAAACATCTAAATATCATAAAATATTTTCTTTTTTAATAAAGTAAATCAGTAAAGTGTAAATAATTTCAATCTACTGCTCCAACAGGTGAACAGTTCTTACTGTTGGGGAGGCATCACTTTCTTTGTCATTTTTTTTTTTTCCAAGAACTTCTCCATAGTTGGTAACTATCACGAATTTGCAGGCGTTTCCACTCCCTCCTGGATGTGGATGGATGTATATATAGAGACTGTAGATAGTAATAGCCTGACAGACAGATACTCTTATTAGATCCAAGTATCTGCCTTGGCTTAGCAGTGGTGAGTATCTTGGTGTTAAAAGCCAACAGGAAGTGATAATTGTCTATTTTGGAGATGCCACGAATAAAATTGCCAAGGTTGTATTTCGCTACTTGCCCAGAACAAACCACGGGGAGGAAGAAGTGGAACCCAGGATTAATGAGCCTCAGTAATCTGACATCTCCTGAACAAACATGCAGAATATGATGAATAACCGATGTGCCAACTGAGCGCTTAGAAGGCTGGTTCCATTGTGGCACCGCGCCGTCTCTAACTGCCGCTATAATGGACGTAAACAGTGGACGTTACGGGACTGTCGGTGTGGGGTTTTTACGACGCAGAGTTGACGCTGATTTATGGCATACGTGTGCTCGGCGGAGGATACCCAACATTTCCAGCTAACACTTGCTTTCAATTTCATTTACTGTTCTCTCTCTCGTAAATGATCCGTACCAGAGATTTTGTGCAGTAGCTGCACAATTAGTCGTCTGGGATGCAAACGGAAAGAGGGGAGGGTTTCATTTAAAACATTATTTTCTGTCCAAAGAGCAGTTGTTTTTATGAGAAAAGACAAAATAATAACAAAAAAAAGCATTCAGCAAGCAGGTCAGTCCAACTTGCGGAATGATCGCTTACCACAGCGGCACCCAGCAACTGTGTTAAAGTGAGGGGGAACATGGGGGTGCGCATGGATGCTGGACACAGCACATGTGAGGCGGAGGGCCTCAGAGTGGTGTGTCGACTGAGGCATGGAGAATGTACTCGTGTGCCGACCTGCCGCTTTATTCATCATGACAATACCAACACTACATGTGGCTCATATGGCTCAAAACTGCACCCAAAACTGCTGCAAATTCTTAACTGTGGCAATTCTACTGGATTTTAAAGTTGATCTTATTAAACTGGGGAGTTAAACTTAGTGTTTCAGCAATAAAAGGCGGGTAAAGAAAAACAATACGCAAGGAAAATATTGGAATACATTACTCCCGACTGCGAGCTGTGTGCGTGCATGCGGTGCAGCCGTGCCAAGCAATGTGACTGCTCGTGACAAAATAGAAAGGTGTGAGCGCAAAAAGTCGTTTGTCAATGAGGCGGCAAGAAAGGTGAGCCTGTGTGTGTGTGTGTGTGTGTAAGAGAGAGCGGGTTGTGCACTGCTGCTGTTTCACTCGGCTGAAAAGACCAGTCAGGGGGGACCAGAGTACCTCTTCCCAGATGACACACTTTTCTCACTGCACTTTCACTGACCTTAAATCACACACACACAAGGACATGCAGGGATCGGAGCCAAGTCCACACAAGGACTGTGAGAACGCCGCAACATGAGTAGTATAAAACCCAACATATATGAACACTTTTTTTGTTGCATGTTTGAACAAGATGTTTGCTACAGAGACAGCTACTTTATCTAATGTAGCTAAGCGACATTGATGTTAAACAAACTGTAATAAATGAGCACAGCTGTGGGCCATATTTAAAGAGGCAACGTGTGTGTGTGTGGGCAACACTATGAGACAATGTAGGCTGTTGTATTTGCTCATCATCCGTTATTAAAGCTGTCTCCACTCCACAGCATTAAACCTGAAGTTGCATCTGACTTTCCCTGAAGTTTGATCAAACACCAGAGCAAAGTAGTTTCTTAGTTTCATCTGAGCTACTTCTGAAGTGGAGTCAACACAAACACCACATCAATAAACCACATTCAACAGTGAAATGCAAAAATAATAGGCGTACGACTGGAAATTATTAAATAAACGGCAGTAGAAAAAACATATTTAAAAATGCAGATCAGTGAGAGAAGTATGCATTTATATTTAAAGTAATGAAGAGTCAAAACTGTACTTAAAAGAGTACATATTTTTACATATGAAATCTATATGTATGATTTTAAACAATGTTTTTCCATAAACAGGCAAAAACATATTCCTGCTCTTAAAAGTACACAACTGCATCTGCAGCCTGGAAATTGGTTTCATCTTTAAAACAACTTGGGCACAACAATCAGAAAAATATGATGAATTTATTAACATGTGAACCAAACAAAGTCCTGTGGAAAAAAAAAAAGAGCAGGAGAGAGATTAAATTGCAGTGTATTCCCTTAGAGCAGAACGCAATTACTGAGCTGTGCAGGAGAAAATAAATAAGGAAATACAATGACTGCGCTTGACAGGATGAGCATTTGCTTCTATTGTTTGGGGAAGGATGTCCTCTTTTTCAACCCAATTCATCTTATTCAAATTTGGGTGATGGGTATGATTTAATTTAATATGCATAGTTTCAGGGCTTTTTGGTTGTCTCTTATTAGGAATTGGTGGAGGCGTTTTGCTTGGATAAACTTCGGCACATTCGCTTTCAGAATTCTTTTTTTTTTCTCATGAGGGATATTAAAGAAAAACAAAAAGAGTTTTGGCAGTTATTGTTGGGCACATTGGTCCAACATTATCACCACCAGCGTAATATAGTGGAGTACAGATTGCGACCCAAATGGCTGGTGTTTTGATGGGTTGGTGCAGAGAATTGTCAAAGGAAAATCAGAGTCCACCTTTGAAAAAAATAAAAATAAAATTCCGCTCAAGATAAAAATATTGTTTAAAATATTTTAGTTTTAATTTAATTTTAATAAACATCTTTACCTCTAAAGAAGTGATTTTCAAATTAACTGTATTGAGGGTTTGTAGAGAATGCTTTTCTAAGGAGGAATTTGAAAAGCTTTATTCATAATAAATGATACTAAATTAGAAAAACGGATACATTGGTATTTTAAAAGAGACATAATAAAATCAAGTCATGGGGGAAATAAAAATATCAAAATGGACAAATAAGAAAAAAAGAAAAATGCTAAATTCAATTCAAATGCAGAATAAGATACAAGAAAATACATGTAGTTTAAGGTCAATTTGTTGCATGATAAAAGCTACTGTATAAAAAGACTAACAACATAAACTTGGTTTCAGGAAATACAAACAACATCGAGAAAGGAAACAATATTCACTTAACGGACCGAGGTATTAAGAAGCAAATAAAAAGGTTGAATAGCCTAAATGAATAGGTAAATACAAAATAAATACATAAGTAAATATATATTCCAATAATATGAGATTAAAAAGTATATATACATTTCTGGAAAAACCAAAGTAAAATGAGAAAATGCACGAGAGAGCATGTTTATGTACACACACACGCTATTTTAAATGTTTAACTGCCTAATTTGACAATAACTATAAATATCCTACCAGCAAGCATATTTGAATGAGCTCAAACTGCAATATTTTATTGGCTTAAAATATGACACCTAAAGCCCAAACTTTGGTCATTTATTTGGCACATGGATGTACTGTACAGCTAGCATTCAACAGAACATAGCTACAGAGTTACAGAGTGGAAGTATTCCTCCACCAGAGTCAGTTGTTGACACAGTTAGTTGCTGGTACGCAAACTGCAGATCAGCATTGCACATTGTGGAGCTGTTTATTTTAGCAAAACGTCACCAATATTCGCTATCGTACATTAATGGCTCTTAATAGCGTTCCATCGCGGCTATTACGCTTTCCAAAAATGGGTACAGCTACTGGCTATATAATAAGATCGCCGCTTCTAGACATAATAAACAAGAATTTGCTATTAAACTACGACTCACATTATCAATGCAATTGCAAATCAGAAAGCTTATTTCCCACCAACTGCCATAGTGAATTGACTCCAGCGCCCGAGGGCCACAGCTCTGTGTTGAGTTCCGGGCTTTATTAAGGCCACAAGCTCTGGGTTTTATCAGTGCGGATTTTGACTCATCAGGCCTACGGGTTCAACTTTGATGTAACATGACGCACATGTGATCAGTTCAGCAGCCAACATCGGCAGGATCGCCTGGGTGAGGGGGGTCTTTTTAAGCTGGATAAATGAGAAAACGATTCTTCATTTGCACCTCTGCGTTCACGAAATGAGGTTTATTTCTTATTTGAATAACTGCTGCCTCAGCAGTTCAAGCCGAGACAACACCCACCAACAAGAAGTATATGTTACGCTCATGATGACGTGAATACAGCAGGCTAGAAACCGACTTCATTTATCGCTAGTATTGCTGTCAATACTTTTGACAGCACATGGCGTAATAATATACAGTGCCATCAGCGGGACAAGATGTGTGGAGCTGTTCTCTTAAGTCTGCCGTCTGAAGGCTGCAAATGTCAAAACACTGAACAACATCTCGTGCAGACTTCTCATTAAAGTTACATGGAGAAGCTGCGTGTGTCCCTTGAGGTCAGAGTAAATGATGGATATATGTAGAAATCTGATGAGTGGCTTGGTTTCCCACGGTTTATAAACACACAAGTGCAACAGCATTGGATCAATTTGCAAACCGCGAGCCCACCTTCTTCCACCGTCTTCATCAAAGCGCGGTGCAGTTGTATTCTAGTAGATCATGTTTTGTGCGGGTCACTTTCGGTGCAGGACATAATCTTTGAGTTTCCTTGTATCAACATTGTATCAATATTATTGCAGAAATACCGCAATACTTGTTGGTATGATACTGTCTTGATATTTTGCCTGCTGCTGAGGAACCAGCCGTCTCACTTTCATGAGCCCGGAAAACTCTGCACCGTCAAGTGCTGGCGATTTAAATGCCGTGTTTAACTTGAAGGTGCTTCCCTGCAAAGTATTTTCCCATGCATGTACTGCAGAAAACAAACTTTACATAATAGGCTGCTGCCCACTGAGCAGTGAGTAGGGAGGAGCGGACACATCACAACCAGTGGGGCTTCATCTGAGCGCCGGCTGTCACACATGAACGGTTGTTGTGAATGGCAATGACAGGTAGAGATGGGCATGAAATCGGCCGATCATGATCGGTGACCGATTGATCGAGCATCCCCACTAACATGTACGATTCATTCCTATGTTGGACTGTGAAATTTAACTGAAAATCTAACAGGATGGACAACATAACAACTGGTATTTATGCACATAATATTGTACTGCATTATCTGATTTCCCCCCTGAAAATGACTGTTCTTATTACAATATATTGGTGACCTTAAAGTATCGCAATATATTGTATGACCACTCCTGTATCGGGATACGTATCGTATCGCAAGATACCTGCCAACACAGCCCGAGTATTAAACAGAGAAAATCCAAATTTCTGGAAAAACGAAAAGCAAAATGAGAAAATGCAATGAGGGAAATTTAGGATCTATTTTCTTAAAACTTTATAACAAAATTTAATACAAATACGGCACACTTCCTGGCTCTAAATATGCATTTACTAAAGTTGCTGGAGGGCTGCCTCAGTAGGAATTTGCCGATGATAAATCAATGGCGGGAGATAATGAAGAAGAAACATGAACGATAATATGCAGTGTAAAATTGAGGCTAAGAGATAAATGACTTTAATAAACAACTACAACAGTGGTGGAACTGGTATTATTGATCGTTGAACACAGAAACAAGCAAACGCAGCAGAAGCCACGACGGATGGATCCACTGGGAAGTGGCAGCGGAGGTCAGATGTGTTAATAAAGTGCATATTAACAAAAACACACTGCGCAGCCATCTGCGCTGTAATAATGCAATAATGAAGAAATTGAATCAGCAGAGTCCAGACTGCATGGCAGCTTCACCTCCAGCACGGCCATGACTGTAAATAAGAGAGAAGAATTACGGCCGGCTGCAAAGTAAACTGCCCTCCGAACTGCAGCAAATATCCATTTTAAAGTATCGATTAGCCGGCTGCATAATGCAAGCGCTCTGTCGGGGACACTTGAGCCGCATGGTGTCTCGACCCTCATTGTTCTGCCGCCTGAATCTGCGCTTTGAGCGAGCGGATCTCAGAGGCTGGTACTGACACCAGATCAGCTGAGTGGAAACAAGAAGTGCGCGCACTGTTCTGTGCTATGAGTAATGGCCGGGCAGAAATAAGTGGGAGCTTCACATTCAACGGAGGAACACCTGATCACATACTCCGCGCCGCTTTGAGTCTGGAAATCTCGCCGCTGCATTTACAAACGGCCGCGGAACGAGCAGTTAATGGAGCATATTGGATTTAATCAAGCGCAGAGCAGAAATAGTGGGTGAAACACTGACAATCCTGGGTTTGAATGTAACTGAGAAAGACATTTGAGAGCCGGCCACACAGTGCCTGGATTGATTAAGCAGCGTCCCTTTATTCTTCCACAGAGATAGTTTGACCTACAAAACAAAAAGCAGGAATCTGAAGAGCCGGCACCACACGCACACACATGCCAGACGCTCCCCGCTCTCTCTGCAAATGACGGAGGAATTAAAAGCAAAAGAGTGGCATTACCTCTGAATGGTAAATCATATCAGTTTGGTGCAGTCGCGGCGCGGAGATACTCCCAAGAAAGAAGCATTTTCCACGGCTCCAGCGACATACTGACATTTAAAGCCCCGCATCTGAGCTCTGCAAAGTCATTATTTCTGCTCCATGATTTACATACATAAGCAAAAATGTTAAATATTAGAAAATGCAGCAATTATTCTTCCGTGTCTGTGAAGCCTCGAGGGGATTGGTGTGTTAATTAAAACTGTTACAGTGGCTGCTCTGTAGCTGGACCACACGCTCTGCTATTGTAAGACATGGAAAGTGCCACATTAAGGAAAGAAGACCAGTTTAAGTGCAGCGGGCAGATCAGCTCACTGTCTTAGTGCGGAGCGGGAATTAGAACTGCAACAATGATCACAAGTGGAATGGCCTTTCTTCATCTACCTCCTTCGTCGTAGAGTTTTTTTCTGACAGTTCTAAAAGTTTTTGTCCTGGTTACGGCAGCAGTATTTCTTTATATTTATATTTACTTATTTATTAATTTGTGGCGTGCAGGGTGAATTTTAGGAGGATCTTGTTTCTAAAATCAAAATGACTATTTGAAGACAATCAAATTTAAAATAAAAATATATATTTTGGATTTTAAATATCATAGAATTTAATTAATATAAAGAAGTAGTCAAATTCTGGATTACATTAAACACAGTACACCAGTATACCATAGTCACTTGTGTCAATGAAGGTTTAACAAGTAATGCACCGGCATTTAAAATATCAAATACTGGCACAAAGCAAAAACATGTCAGAAACCTTCAGCATCAAAGTGTAGTTCAAGTGTGTGAAACAAATAATACAACAGTAGTGGTTAAACTGACCTAACTTGGCGCTTCAGGTGGCAGGACATGCTTCAACTTGGGTCTGCTGCCCAAACATTGGACTCCCACGGTGTACCTCCAACTTTCAACCAACAGAATATTACTCTTGCGAGCATTGAGGCAAAACTTGATGTCAAACTAAGATGCGACAGTTAGTAATTTTCCATTCTGAGGATTCAAAAATGGTGTTCAGTCAAGGCATCCAGCCTTAGTAGCAGGGAGTCCCATGTTCAGTACAGTACAGCTTGCAGTTATCCTGAGCTCTCACGACTATCATGATAAACCTCAAAAGACGGTTGGACGCGAACGTCACTGAGACAGAAAATATCCACCAAATCACGTGATAAAATTACATGACGCCAAAGTCAGTACCCACAGATCACCAGCCCATAGCACGGTTCAAAAAGACAAGACCTTCAGCAGGTTCTTTCACCATCAGCATCAAGCACTCCATACTATCTCCTTCTGACCGCCGCCATGAATTAAGCTAACAGAAAGAGGTACAGCAAGTGTAGGGTAAACTTTTAACCACAAAAAGTATTTATCCCAATAGTTACTGACATACCGACAGTGATTGGTTTTATTTATCTATTTCAATATATAAAACATCAAATATTTTTTATATTAATTTATGAGGGGAAACCTTTTGTCCAGAAAATATGAAATACAAATCTCTTTTTTTTAGTCTTTAAGACACTTTTGTTTGACACTTTGATACAACTATAACTTTATGTAATTTGCGTGTGCTTGTGAGCCTCAATTTCAGAATTTTTTTTAATATCATTGTACCTCAGTACAGCAAGATTTAACCATTTCCCAAAGTGTGGGTTTTTCATGAGCCCAGCAGAAAACTGAGTCTCTGTCCTGGAAGAGAAATGCTTCATAGAATAATTTTATGACAACTTTTAAATGTCTCAGGAGGACGGTGACACAAAAGAGGGAGTGTGGAACATTTCCATCATATCTCAAGGGGAGGAAACATGAGCGATCTCATACACGCACACACACAACTAGAGTTCTCAAGTGGAACACAGATGCACAGAATTTTCAATTTCCAATAAGGGCCAGCCTGGTGAACTCTCTTCCAATGTCTCTTGCATTTGGCATCAGAGCTCCGCCTTTCCATAAAAGCCAAATTCACTATGACATAGTGGAGATTGCTCTGTCGAAAATGCAATCAGCCAAAGCCGCCTCAAGTGCTGATGAATTGCTGTGGCTTTGGCAAAGACAATGACTTGTCAGTTTTGCGCAGATTGGCTGTGTCGACTAATGCACACACACACACACACACACAGAGAGAGGAGCCGGGAAAGTCACAGCACAACACAACATCAGAGCGCAAGTCGATCAATAGGGGAAAATGTTAAACAATATCAGGTTAATATTTGCTCTGGGCTGATCACATGACTTTGTGTGGTGATATTTACATTTTTTAATTGCAAAGACACATGTAAAAGTTGGTAAGAAACTTAGACAAACAGACATCTGCTTGCCACCAGGTATGTTGCGTATTCAAGGGTCAAGGTTTGAGTGTTCACTGAAGATCAGCAGTCAATCGAACATGGATTTAAAAGATAAATAAATCAAACTCCAATGAGTCAGAGCTGTTCTCCGATGGGCCACACAGCTCCAGAAGCCTTTGGGTGTTTTGATCTAACACTTGTCTGCCAGCCCAAAAATGTGACCGTGGCGCTCCATTCCAACACACCTTGATGAACAGAAGGCTGGGAACTTTAACATGCTAGTAACGGAAAAGACAACAGCTGTTCCAACTTCAATAGTTAGCAACTTAGCTCCACCAGAGATGATCAAAAAAAGGTCCAGGAAACGGGTGATATAGGTCTTAAAAACGAACTCTGGCGTGGAACATACAAAGTAACTACAACAGTGACGCCAATCTAAAACAATACTATTGCGATGATCCAAACATCGGAAAGCTTTTCACACTTCTGTATTAGCTGTTTTGTCCGTTCGCACCAACCACTTAGAGACCACCTCCCACAATGTGGAGATCTCTTTACCTGAAGAACCAAGAAATTCTTAGGAGTAGTTGTTTCCTCATCTTCTGTCCCTCACCATTGAAAGTCAATCTGATTAACCACAAATGTAAAAGAGTCTATAATTCGAACTTTCCAACTTGAAAACGTTCAGGGCCATCATTTGCAATGTCGAAATTTATTTAAAGAATAACCCACAACTTCTGGTCCCTATATCTGTTTTATATCCATATGTGTACTCCTCCCAACAGCCGAGGTGAAGACAAGTTAAAAAAAAAAAGTTATTCTCCAGAACAAAATACACCATGTTCAGTCCAGATTGTTTTATGGTAGACCTGATATTTAAGCTAATTCCATTAAAAAGCAAGGCCTCCCCTGGTGGTTGATATGTTTGCCCTTGCAAAAAGGAGATAATTACGCTCATAACTTGCATGAATACAACAGAAAACCTGTTTCACAAATAGAATCCCAGTGAGCAGCTCTTTTAAAAATGAATCTTCAGTGGTTACGTTCCATTAAAAATGAAGGAGAAAGTCAGGTCACAGAGAGTACGGTTCAACATCAGCTGCAGCTTTGAAACAAGGTGAAGCGCTACAGCAAGAAACACCAGGGTTGTGACCTCTAAGCTTCCCTTTCAGTAAAGCACCGTTGAATATCATAGCGCCACTCTTAAGTGCTGACTCGCCCATGTAGCCTCTATCGGGCTTATTCGCACGATTCATTCTTCGGCTGAAGAAAACACACACCAGCGTGGAGGTGATGTTTCCAGGCCTCTGCCCTGGAAACGGTCATTAAATAGTTATGGGTCCCCGTGCTAAGCGGAGCCGGGCCGGGCTCATGTTATGCTCATCGCTGCAGGGGTCAGCTGGAGTGCAGGGCTGCTCCTCGGTTACCAGCCCATCGTCCCCTCGTGCGAGCGCTGGCACACTCAGACTCGAAACGGCAACACACGCACGCTCACCTCAAGTTAACCCCTCGCCTGTGTGTCGGCATGTGCTGAGGTCGCATCACGGTCACTGAGCAGTTAGATCTGCTCAGGGTGGGTTCTTCCAATCTTTTCAGACGTCATCCATTTTATTTCACTTTTTGGGAGCGTGCGGGTGTCTGTCTGCTTGAACGTATGTAAGCTGGTTATGTGAAGGTCAGAACAAAGAAGAGATCCTTGGTCGACAACTGAGCACACTGTCACGGCGTTAAAGAAGTCTTGAGGTTTAAGTCAGATAACTCGAAGAGACTAGACATGATGTTTGCGAAAAGCCTGAGTCAACTGAGCAAGATTCTGGTACGGTTTAAAAAGTGCTGCAGCGACTAGTCAATGCTAACCATTGAATGAATGGCAACAGTCGTTCGCGGTTGATTATGTCTCTAGCCAAGCATCAGGGCAGTTCAAGGAACATCTGAGAACCCAAAAGTTAAACAAATGTTACTAATATTCTCAAACAAGAATCATCTTCAATTCAAACGTATACCATCGTAGGATGTTATCAGCTGCGTTTAGCACTTTCCGCCAACTAGTTCCAAGTTCCTCCGAGGTTGTCAAGCCTGGACTAATGCGATCTTCCAGCTTCCTCGGAAATGGGCGATGGGAATGTCATCACACCCATGTACAGTTCTGTTCAATTCAGTTCTGCAGTTATCCAAGTCAAGTTATTCTCTAAAGTGCCTTGTCCGGACATACTGTTAGAAATTTCCGTTTGGAGAAGCCATCTTGGATTGAGTAGTTTGAGGGTTTTCCTACTTTTCGACGGGGAAATCCTACATCAGGTGACATAAGCGAAGGATGTAAGTTCCAAGGACAACTGGAATCTACCATAATGTCACCAACAGGCTTTTAGCTAGAGGGCGTCTTACAAAACTGCACTTGCTTAACTGCAAAACACGAAAAAATGGACGCCTTCCAGCACTGAAAGCAGGACGCCCTAAATTCAGAATATGATCAAAATTCGCAGATTCTCGAACCTTTCGCAACCGTATTTTGGCCATCGCGGACGCCATATTTGTTTACCGTTGTAATCTTGCGGCATGGAAGCGCACTGCGATTGATGGGATGTCTGACGCTGATGACAGAAGGAAACCGCAGATAACCAAACTTTAAATCATTCACAAAACTAACTCATTGCATTACAATTGGAGGAATATTTGGCACTCCCCTCCCTGCCACCCCGCATCCCAGCGGCAAGCGGACGAACACACAGCCCTTTCAGAATGAGAGCAAAATAGCTTAACAGGGATCAAAATTCGAGTAGCTCTATTTATTGAATCAAGCGACAAGCATTTGTATATGTATTGTTTGAATGAATGAATGTTGTGGTTGTGAAAGTTATATTGGTACAAATGGATGTTTACAGCTCTGTTTTTTACAAAGTTAGTTGTCAGTCATTGACATGGTGTGTCGGGAGGGTTGGGGCTATGGGTTGCGGACGGGGTTTTGGACGCCCTGTTTCAAAATGCTAGCTAAAAGCCTGGTCACCAATGTAACCCAATGCAACTTTTTATGCCGTGTACAACAGCAGTGAAGTTAGTTGTACAATTTATATTTGATATACCAACCACAACTTCCTCATCTCCACTGTGTCCAGAGTGGAGCTACGTTACCACACATTCACACAACCAAACCCGTCAACGTTTTTTTCCCCCGTTATTATTTTCAAAACAATATTTCGGCTGTACTCTGGTGACAAAATAACCAGAACAATCTCCCGACAGGAAGCCATTTTAGAGGACTGTAACTGGAACCAATAGCCGCTGCCCATGACAGTGAAAGCATCTGAAGCTCTAATAAAGAAAGGAAAATTACGTTTTTTCCATTTCCGCCAATTGAGCCGAGATGAACTGAATGACCCCTGACAGAGAAGACTGCCCCTAACTTGAAAATCGCTCAATTACTTCACTCTATGCTTTTTTAATTACTTCACTAATCGTAAACGCCATCGCACACAAGCGATGAAGTTTCTTTCACTGGTCTGGTCAACAATACTTTGAAGAGGAAATGTACAGCGAACCGACTGGATTACTCATATGGAGGTCAAGGCCTTAAATGTTTCAGAGATATGTAAATGTGTCTGATCATTTCCAAACCTCATGTCGAGATCTCACACTTTTAATACATCAGTGCTGAGAAGTGAGTCAGTGGAGTGATGTACGACGTCCAGCACACTGTGGACTCAGCAAATGTTTAATATTCTCATTAGTTGGTTGAGAGATCACGCGCACACTGCTGAAACTCCGGGGCGTCGGAGCCTTAGGCGGCCAAAAACAACCCCCACCGCTGGCCCGCAGCAACACTTGCGCTTTCTTCTCTCACAGCCTTCAACACCTTTTTTACTTTCCAGAATTGGGTGTGGGGGCACGACAGTCTACGTTATAGTCGGAGCACTCCGGGGTCACAGAGAAAGCAGCAGGGTACTCGAGATGAAGCGACACATGATACCACGGAGCTGCTGCTCCCCTTTGGGGGTTGGGGGGGGGGCAGATCTGGTTGTTAACAAGGATAAATATCTAGTGAACCAGCTGTCTTCACAAGGTGTTTTGACATGACATTTGCTCCATTCATTTGTAGTAGAAGGTGCTAATCTCCACAAATCCTGTCCTGAGTTGCCTGACTTTTTCATGTAGTCAAGAATACTGGTGGTTAGGCGCAAAGCACCAGCGCTTCAATTTAAAATGTGAAGAGAAACCATTTCATCAAAACAAGTCATTACGTCAAAACAAAATAAGACAAAAAAATATTGCGCATATATTCAAAAAAGTCTGAATCAGGGGTGTCTAACTTGGTAACACTACAAGAACAGTCCAAGTTTTTGAAAGGGGCTTTACAGAATGCAACACTAGGGGGCACTCTTCCTAGACCGCAGGATTTTAGGGGTCTTCAGGAGGGAAGTCCACTGAAGATGAGGGAGCACTGTCATTGCACACACTTTTCATTAAATTAGTTGTTCAGGTTTCATTAAATTGCTTGTTCAAGTCCAAACACTTTACAGCAGACAGCGCCATCTGGTGGCCTCTTAGAATCAGGACACTGTTTCATGAAACCTCATCGACCCATCACTTGCAATGACTGATTTGGACCCTGAGCCACCAGTTTGACACATATAGTCGTAAACACTGAGAGCACAAGCAGCTATTCATCATTTCAAAATAAAAAAATCCAAGAATACTTTCTGTCTGTATCATAGAAGTAAAGGAAATTGTAATAACATATTAGGTAAATAACAGTTTCTTGAGTTTTTTCATTTCATTGAGACAAAGGGGTGGATAAATCAAACGCCTCTGGGAAAAGCATACATCAGCGTCAATCAAACCCACTACAAATAAATATTTAAGCCTGATAAATAATTCACACGACAGAGAAATAGCTATCGAGACAGCGGGAGCTACATTTCGGGGGGTACGGAGTTGTTGGCTCACTTTAAGAAAGGCTTGTGGGATAAAGAGTTGGAGAGCAGCAGGAGTGTGGAGCAGAGCTCGGAGACGAGGGCAGAGGTGGCTCCCGGCCATCCATCTCTAGTTTCAGGATTCCGAGCGTTCTGACAGGTCCAGGTCCCCTGGCGCAGGCCTCTGGGCTGTAACCACGGATACCCAGACAAACTAAGAGCTGTCACTCAAGCACTACCAGCTAGACAGAGTCATAGGAGATGGGCAAACAGGATAGTGAGACACCAGGCAAGTGTGTACGTGCTGCTGGATGAATGTGTGTGTCTGTTACACAATACAAGACTGTAAAGTACAGACAGTCACGGGTCCAGTGAGATATCATCCGTCACTTTTGGGAACACACATGAAAACCAAATTCTTTATGCTGGAGGCTTACACGCGCACATGCGCACGCACAATAAGATATGATGATAACGGCAACCTCATGAATTTTGCAGCAGACTGAATCTCCTTGACATTTTTATGAGTGTTCGTCATTTGGCAAACACTACTCTGCTCCTTCGAAGACAGATAAAGAGACGTGGAGAGGGCAGGGGAGACACAAACAGGTAGAAGTGGCAAATTGATGGAAAAGTCACTTTTTAAAGTCACATTCAAGATTGGCAAGTCACTTAAATGAACAGGACAACAAAAGCAGAAGCAGCAAATCAAGCACGTAAGGATCACAAGAGGTAATTACATGACTTCAGGCCATCTTTGTTTCAAATGTCATGTACTTCAGCGTGACATTTTTCCACATCTTTCCACTCAAATTAGAAATTTCATCCGGAAAAGAATATGAAAGTGAGTTTCAATAGATTAAGATGAATGCTAGAACAGCAAAGATACGTCCCTAACCACTGTGAAATGACACTTTATATGCTTTTATTGTATGTTTTCTTCTGTGACGGTAAGGTGAAGAGAAAAAAACAATTTTGAAAAAAATGGTCAGAATCCTGTGCAAGGCCTGATATATACATGTACAAGTAACATCCGACTTACAACCTCCTCGACTTACGTCCACCTGTACTTACGACCACAGCCAGCAGATGCTTTTTTAAATTTATTTATTTTTTATTTTTTTATTCAGTGTCAGGCACCGCAGCACATAGCAGCCCGGCAACGCATACGACAGTTATGGCAGCACAGTCTCCCAGCATCTCACTCTCACACAGCCATCTACCACTACAGTAGCACATATAACCCTCGCGTCGGCCATTTTGATTGGCATTCCACTTACGTCCAATCTGATTTACGACCGATTGGTCGGAACCGATCCCGGTCGTAAGTCGGATGTTACTTATATTGGTAAAATGCCAAACAAAATTGTTAATGATTTTTCCATCATGAGTGCAGAAGTGTTTGTTTTTTTTTACACTATGAAGGGTATTTCTTCTATTTACAGTGTTAGTTCTCCAAGAATCTCTTCCTACTGAAGGAAAATGGCTTCCCACTGAAGGAAAATCCTGAATAAAATCAAATTGAATCGAGACTTGAATTGAACGGGACCCTTGCGAATTTAATTGAAAAAACTAGTGATAAACCATGGTGGTAATGAGTTCGATATCAATCCAAGTCAAAGTGAGAAAAACAACGCATTGATGGGAAATAAAACTTTAAAATAACCAAAATTAGTCAATGGCATGTGGGGAAAAAACATAAAATCTAATCCTTAAAAAATCCAAATCTACATTCCAAATGTAGACACAATAGAATAGAAAAAAATCCATAAAAATCTCCAACCTAACTAGATTCAGGAGACTGAATCTAGTTAGGTTGGACACTGTCTTCTGAAAGTTCCAGTACCGTCTTTTCTCCACTTAAAGGCAGGACCGTTTACTTAAAAAAACTTGAGGATGTCTGACATTAATATGAATTCAAACCAACTTTGAATTGTCTCATCAGAGTAGGATGATATCAATATTCCAAATCTCGCTCCTCTCATCGATAACATCACAGTGCCGCCAAAAGCAAAGCAAGAATTCGATCAACTTTCCTAGAAAAAAAAAAAACCCAAAAGGCCCAGAAAAAGCACGGAGTAACCCAATAACGTCTGCACATTGACAAATTGTCTACACAAGAGGAATAACAAATAAATTATTCAAATCTCTACCTTGGCAAAGTCAGAGGGGGGTTTCTCTTTGTTCTACAGCGTGGCATTGATTTCTCCCAGTGGCACATGGTGCGATGCCTGAAGGTTAGAGACTCACACACAGCAGATGTAGATGAATGACTCCCGAGTTGGGGAGTTTGATCCAAATGAAGCAATGATTTAGCTCACTGGCCTGGACCCACATTGAAGAGAAGGGAGCGCTTGTGCAGAAGGTGTGTGCTCATATACTTGGGCTACTATGGCAGAGACGGAAAAGAGAGGAAGCGAGAGAATAAACAGTTTGTTTGCGGTTTTAATGATCAGATATTTACTTCAAAGAGTCTTGAAATGCACGTTAATGGACCTCCACCACAAATGGAGTATTCACGCCTTCAAATTTGCTCGGCAGCACCTCAATGAACAGTCCTGTGTGTGTGTGTGTTTTATTATTGTAGTCACATCGTTTTATGCAAAGGCACACAGCAGGCCATTTACCAGCCATAACATGCGCTTTGATATCTGTATATGAGCACAATAACAGGCTTTATTGCTGTTTATGCATTCCTCTTTATGTATTCCAATTTTGCAATGTTTGTGGAGGTGTGCCACTCTGTGTGTTTTCCTCTGCGTGTGTACATGAGGGTCGTGTTTACGGTTATTTCCACTCTCCGGCTAGTGCCTCGAGGTATTCCAGTGCAGTGCAGCAAAATTGGTCGGAGAGGTTTGGGAACATTTCCCCCTTACAACTGGGGGCAAATCAATAACGTCTCGGTTGAGGGAGCCACTCTCCATATGAAGGTGAGCTGACTCAGCGGTCCCACTAGCTGATGGGGGCGGGAGCGTGGGGGGGTGGAAGTGGGGATGAAAATGATTGCTTTACAAGCAGAGAGATGCATGACTGTGTTTGGAACTCTCCCAGGACAATGTGATACACGTCTTCCAGCAGCCGAGCAGGACAGAAAGAAGAGAACCAGCGCCAATGTGTGCATTCTAAACACAGCTGCAGGCTTGGAGCAGTCGGGCTTGTGTCGACGAGTCGCCGAGCCCTCGCGGGTCACACAACAGTGCCTCGCTGAGGATGTCAAAAACCACACTCAGCCGCACAAACAAATATTACAGCTGCAGTTCAACATGACGTAAATAAATTAACATTAAACAACATATACTGAGACAGTCACAATATTTTTTTAAGTTAAAAAAAAATGTGTGAGCACCTATTTTTTTATTA
Organism: Synchiropus splendidus; assembly: GCF_027744825.2. NCBI lineage: Eukaryota > Metazoa > Chordata > Actinopteri > Syngnathiformes > Callionymidae > Synchiropus > Synchiropus splendidus. The sequence goes on along the minus strand of NC_071348.1, from coordinate 11,028,063 downwards.
TTTATTATGATTATTATTATTTTGAAAGCACATTTGAATTCTGAACATATTTAAAATTTAAAAAATAAACAAGATTAAAAAAAAACTTCTTATATGAAATACATCAAATGGAATAACTTTAATTTTAATGAATGCCTTTATAATAAATTGTTTTTGTTTAAAATAGTTAAAAGAACAATAACACAAAACATTTGATGACATGATTATATATTAAATGCTGAGATTAGATCCATTATTTTGATCATGATGGTCTTATGACTGTTTTTATGACAGAGAACGTCCCCCTAGGTAAGAAGTGATGTGTTAAAGTGTTACTCTATTACCACCAAATTTGCAATTTTGTGAATGTGAAACACCATAATTCGAGTTCTACTCATAAATTAAATCTTGAAATGGGAGTTCTGGGAGGTAATTTAACTGCTGACTCGACTCCCTGACTTGGCATTAGCAGTGTGTCTGAGGCCTCCCTGACGACTGATTCCTCGGCTCATGGACGGCAGAGGTGAACCTCCTGCGTGGTGGCAGAAGCTTCAGCTCTGGAATGTCTCTCATCACTTTCTCACTATGCGTGTAATCCTCAGGTTCTCAGCTCATTACAGGGTGATGAGACGGAGGGATGGGTGGAAAAACATGGGTGCACAGAGGTCCTGATGGCTCAGCAGAGCTCCCGCAAACTTGACAGGCTGGTCCTTGTTCTATACACGTCACTTCTTCTTCTCACCTCTGAGCCACAGATACACCTGCCATCCCAGCACCAATGCAGTCGGGATTCTGTCGAGTGTGGGAGATAAAGATGCAGCCGTCTTCACTTCGAACCGAAATAGACTTGTCATCACCAGGTTGAACATTTAAACATACTCAAAAGTGTGTTGGATAGTGCAGCAAATGTTTATAAACACCAGCACGACCTGAAGAAGTTCCATGAAGCCCTCAACTAGCTTCTGACAGTGATTGACCGACAGCTGACAAGAGGAGCCACGTTGCCCCAGATAAACACGTCTTTACATCACTACACCGCTTCATAATTGATGGCTGGGTGCACCAGCCACAGCCTGGCAACCACCTGAAGAAGTGGAGCTTCACTCAGAGTCCATCTCTATTCTCCATTTGATTTGAGGGAAAATAATGTCCTGAGCCTGAGACAGTTCTCAACTACAGCTCTGTGACCAAGCCTGCCTCCTCACAGGTCTCTGGCCAATCACGACACAACATAGAATGATCAGTATTCACCCAACCCAAGTTTGGTTCTTTAAAGGTTTCTGCCTCAAAGAGACTGTTCGTCATTGCAACAGTTGCTACGTCACTTAGTGTACTTAAATGACAGAAATACAAGAACTACTACTGTTTTCTTGTGGTATTCTATCGTAGAGATGGGTCAATGAAATTTCCCGTTGACAAGACCTCACGAAGAAAACAGTCACACCTCACCCGTGACCACCTTGACTAATGGATGAAAGGAAAGCGGCGACAGTGTGAAGTTTTTTTTTTTGTGTTTTTTTTAATAGTTAAAAAAAGAAATAGTTATTGGAATTATTAACGCATCTTCTGCACCTGTTTGGCACTGGCCACTTAATGTTTTTGAACACAGTGCACAGAAAAAAAGTTCAAGAGTCAGAACTGCCAGAAGCAGAGACAGGAGAATAACAGACATTTTCACTTTATTTTTGCCAGTGACGTCCTTTGGCCTCATTTCCCACAAACCGAGCACAGCCTCGGTCTGACGCCGACTTTATTGTTCCGTCTCTCCACATGAAGCCGCTCAGATTAGCCGGCTTCCACATAGGTGAGCACATAAAGATTTTTGGAGCCCTACATGAATGGTTACCACGCACAAAAAAAAAAAAAGTCTGGAGATTTCAGACAGAAAAATCAATGAATGGATCTTGAGGCGACGCTGAAGGTGTAATAAATGATGGAGTGGAGCAGAGTGAGCAAAGTTGGATGAAACCAGATGAAATGTTTGCTGTGATGGATCGGTTATTTCAAGGCAGGTTTGAGTCTCAGTCACATGAATTTTTTTTTCAACTCAGTTAAGAACAGCTGGGCGGCTTTTGTCGCACCAGACTTGAAGAATTGGACGTTATTGTTATGGTTAATAAATAATACATGCTACAATAAAGTCTTTCTGTTAGAGAAAGCACTTTCAGCACTTAAATCTGACACTTCTTATGAACCACTTCGAGATCAAGCTTTCAGCGAAGAGATAACAGTTTGGATCTTAAAATATAGTGAATCTGTTCACACAGTTTATCATGTGAGCAATCTTGCTATTAGAGAATGACACAGACATTTTTTTTATTTCACTTTAGAAGGAAGGAGGAAGAGTGAGAAGTTCTATTTATTTATTTACTTATGAAAAGGCTGAGGTTGTGGAACCTCCTTGGAATTTTTTTGTCTTGGAAAAAAAGGATCAAAAGTATTGATTCAGATATTACATGCTGACAAGAGGCCTTCAAGGAAATTCATTTTGCGTTGATAAACAGTTAAAAAAAAAAAGATGGTGACGCAATCTGAATCATCAGGGGTTTTTTTTATCCATTGTACTCCTCGCTTAATGCCAAGAAAGTTATCATTCACCACATTTGGGAAAAGTTTCATGCGCACGACGCTCTTGTTTTGTGAAATTAAGCCACAAAATTCACGACTCATCTGAGATAGCATCAAAGGCACCGCTTCAAGTAGATTGCGGCGAACAAACACAAAGCTACACAGGAGCTAAATAAAACCAGTGAAACCTTTTCAAGCAAGTTCTACATCTATAACTTTAATTGTATTTTTATCCCGCTTGTACCTGGCATGGCGTCAGCCATCAGCATTCAGCTTTATTTAGATTATTTTTCAAAGGAATACAGAGAAGATAACAGATGAATGAATGAATATCCTCATGCAACTTCCACTCCTGCAAATCCCTCCCATCTGCACTGAAAAAAAAAATCTTTTTTGACATTCAAAAATGATATACACTGGATGTTAACAGGCGGAATATAGACTTCAGAGCATTACACAGCGCAAGCTTTCACCCCGACAGTCTGTGTGACATTCAGCAGTTGGAAATGGCGTTTGTGACATTCACAGACAGAGAGTAATATATTCACCTCAGTCAGCACATGCGGTCCTCGCTGAGCAGGCAGCTGCTCCAAAGGCTATGCGCGCCCAAATCCTCACGCTGTCAACAACTTCTCCAAGTCAGGCAGCATGATTCCAATCAGGCCAGCAATCTACTGCTTCATGCCTTATTTAGATTTATTGCCATATCTGTTGTGTGCAAGAGTGGGAGAAGGACGGAGTTGTTCCGCTCCATTTTATAGCACTCGGCCACGCTTGACCTGGTGCGACCGTGGCAGAATGTACCACAGATGTGGCAGGAGACCGTTTCGTTGTGACATATTGCGATGCATATGCTGTTTAGCACGTGTGCAAGATGATGTACAAGGTGTTATTACGTCTAGTCATAAACACTATTCCCTCACATGTCCTGCGCTGCGCATTTCTTTACATTCACCTGACGTTTTCACCGAAAAACATTTTGGTTTTCGATTGAAGGTGTGGTGATCATTCCAAGTGCCACAATTCTACACTTTAAAATACACACAAGGTTAAAGGTTGCTGTATTTTTAACCAAGATTCGAGTTGTATTGTAATATTTTGTTGTGAAAGAAATCACAGAGCATAGTTCCCAGCCATCCTCCAAAATAAAGGTTAGGGCATGGGACCGATCCAACCCAGTATCACCTCCGGTACCAGCATTTTTGAGCAATTTCTGATCCATAGGTCAAAGTTATGTGGCACATCATGTGTCATAAGACTCGCCGCTGTTCAGGAAATCCATTCCACAGTTTGAAGCCCTTCAGCGTTTAGCAACACCGGGCGCTAAATCCAGTCTTAAAGACATGTCCGCGGCATGGAAAAACTTCACTCTTCACTTTTGTGAGTCAGATGGAACCCCGAGTAAATTAAGTGTTAACACGGAGCGGTGGTGTTCACTCCTCGTCCCCTGCAGGTGAGCGAGAAGGTCGAGTGAGTAAACAAAGAGCGCAGCAAGACGTCATGTTGTGTGAACCTTTGCAAGAGAACTGCATGTCATTTCGCTGAGTATTTCATTTCTCTTGTACATACATCTGCCCTGGACTTGCCCTGGAATCCTAATGTTAAATTCAAACCTTCAGAGTAACAAATTCTGTTTTCAGCATAGGATTTCTTGCTTTTCTCACTTACATGTCTGGCCTTTTTTTCTAATACACAACCAACAACAACAAGAAAAGTAACAGAGCTCTGGTTTTGCTTCGGAATAATATTAGTATCAGCAGATATCCAAATGCAGGTATCGAATCAGAAAAGAACAAATCGTGGATTGAGGGCCCAACACAGTCCAGTGCAGTCCAAGAGACAAAATGCAATATCAGTACCACTTTTACAGAATTATTGAGTATTTGATTTGTTAGTCAGCGAATGCTCTTGTTCCCCCACGATAAAAAACAGCATTTTTTGTCAGTGGTTGTGACATTGGGATTCTCTAGATGTATTACTACTTTACTACAGTCTTCTCGCTATAACTCCTTAGTGACTGAGCTGTATAATGATTTTCGCTCCCATGAAAGTTAAAGTCTCTTACAAGAAGCTATTTTCCTCACAAAACAGAAGCTCTATTGCCACCCGCTGTCTGTTCAGACCACAAAGTACGGAAAGAGGAGATTTTTGGGAAACTGATAATATCGTCCCTCAGCCCCGAAGAAAGTCAATAACAGTAAAGGATGCTGGGATTGAAATGTGTGCTTATGAAAACAAACATGACAGAGGGGCAGATTTAGTCGGTGGTGTCATTTGGCAGTGGCGAGGAAGTCATTTTAATGAGCAAAGTCTTCAAGTTGGCAAACCCAAGCACGCTCCGGAATGTACTCGCAGACGGGGGGATAAAGAGCAGAAGAAAAAGAGAAGAAAGTGAAGCACAGCTTTCTATCGCAGAGTTCATTGTTTGCCACGCAGTCGTCAGGGTCACGCTGCTGCGGCTGCCGAGTGCAGCCAGTCCACTGTGATGATTCCCACACATACTCAGAGAGTTTGACTCCACAGATATTCTCCTCCAACCATCCATTTGCTTCTTACTCCGCTCACCACATCGCTGCAGCGCATACATTACAGGCGGGTTGAGAGCGTTTAAAACACAGACCAGCTTTATTAAAATACGAGGTAATTAAAAGTGCTAATTTTTCCACCTGAGAACGCTCTGGGTTGTGTTTGCTTGCTTAATTCAAGAAGAAAAAAAAGGACAAAAAAAAAAAAAAAAAAACAACCTTCGACTTCATTTAGGGAAATATTTGGAGGGTAAAATCATTTAAACAGGAGAATGTGGCGGACAAATTTGCAAGGCTAATGTGCATTGGAACAGTAAAAGATAGCAAAACAAACACAGGCTGCTTTTAGGATTTGTTTTTCTGAGATGTTGACTACATCTATATTTAAAGCTGCAGCTACTCGGCAACACCACCAACTACTCAGTTAGGGTTAAGGCAGGGTTAGGGGTGTGGAATTTTGTTGAATATTTATTCTGCGAACTTTTCTAGAAAAGGTGGCAATGGCAAAACAAGGATGATTACTTTTTGATGGTGTTCCAGATTACCATTTGGCTCTATTAATACTGTTCACGCTAGCAGAAGGTCCGTAACTTTTCTTCCGTTTTGCTGTGTGTTTGGCTCCACATGAATGAATGACAGAGACACCACGATATTAGCTTTGCCTCACAGTCAGTGGGTTGAAATTACCAACTTGGTTAAGTGTGTTTCTTGTCAACATTCTGTTATTGGTATACTGTACGGTAGAAATATAATATGGTTCCCCTTCACACTGAATTCAAATGGTTTCACATGCGGTTTAAACAGGAAACTTCATGTCAGCTGGCCACCTTCGCTGCACTGTGACTGCATAAGTCTGGAGCAAAGACACGGCTGAGAGATAAAAGCTCGACCCCCAGCTGGGTGAGTACGTCTCAGTCCAGCCACGAAAAACGGCTTTTTAGGAAATTAAAAAGACCTTTCAGGTGATCATCACAGAAGGCAGTTCTTCAAAGTCTGAACTGAAGCCAGCCACAGACCATGATCAAAAAAAATGAGTTCTGGAGGAAGTAAAGATGCAGCTTCAGCCATTAGGGATCGAATAACTACCTGTTCATAATGAAGTCATGGTAGTATTAGTTGGCTTCTCCTGTCCTCATCATGCACCTTAATACTGGATACTGCTTCTCATTTTATCTGTTTCAAAGCACATATATGATGAATATGACGTGTCAGGAGAAGAATAAACATGTCACTCCATGTAAAAGAGCTGAGAAAATATTTATGAATTACAGTGTATAGACACTTTTCGGGAGCGAATGGGTGCAACTGCTCATATAAATATATAAATAAATAAATATTAAAATCAGCTAAACATAGTGTGGCAATAGTTTTATTCTTGTTCTTAATGGCAATACTGCTCTTTGCCACTAGTGGCGCTCTAGCGACCAAAGCAATGGTATAAGGAAGTTTCTTGAACAGGATCTTGGAGAAAAAAAAAAAAATGTTGTAGCTTTGTAGTTCCAAATTGGTAGCAAATATACCCAAATTCTTATTACAAACGTATATAAGCACACAACTATGTTTACAACCCTGTATTTCATTGTTCTTCATTGTTCAGAATCGCAGCACAATTACTCAGAAAAGCACTTATTTGCTCAGACCATCTACTCTAATACAAACCTAAATTACTCATTTCAGGTAGCCTGAAGTATTTATTGACTCACCTGTCCATTAACAGCACCAAATCAAACGGGGAGACGATGGCAGTTGGGCTGTGCAGCAAGTGAAGTACAGTAATTGTCTGCCCTCAAACACAGAGTAGTAATTCCAAATGTGGGCTGGAGCTGCGATAGCTCATCGAGCAAACCGGTCAAGGACATTAGAACCATCCATCTTCCAGAAAATCTCTCCTAATAAAAAAAAAAAAAAAAAAAAAGAGAGCATGGCCGGTGAGGGAGTCGAGGTGTTCTCAGCTCTCCGTGGTTCATTAGAGGAGAACATACTTAACAACGACGACTTAAAAGCCTCGGCCGCTCTGACCTTTCGCGCGGAAACCGGTGAGAAGCAGCGCACGTGGAAATGGGTCGAGAGGTTTATCGATTACGGGCAGTTTATGTGAATCACAGGCAACGTCCCACACACTTGGCGAACAAGACTTTCACATGTCGGGATTAAGCCCGCTCGGCAAGACTGACGGCTCGGCTTTCATGAAGACAACAGACTTATGCAGCTTTAATGAACCAAACTTTACGGTAACTAAGCATACAACTATCCAGACCCTGGAGTTATTTTCACCCCATCGATCAAACCTCCCAGTCTTCAGCTGCTTCTATACACTACCATTGCCAATGTTCTTCTTTTTTAAAAGCAACGTTCTTCAAAGTGACCTCAGTCATTCAAGAATCAAATCAGCCGGTGGGTTAATAGGTGTACTTGAAAAGCAGCATTACCTGAATGTGAATGGAAAAAAAACCTGATGAAATTCAGCTGATATAAGCTGCGGTGCCGCAGTATTGTGTACACAGACTTTTTATCAGCTTGTACTGCCAGTAGTTTGCTTTAATGGCTCGATTATGCTAAGGGGCTCACTTATCATTAAAAATGTGTTTTTCAGTGGACACAAAAAAACAATAAAAGGACATTCTGACTCTCAAACAATGAAAGTTTTTAAACCGTTGAATAAAAGTAACCTTGATCAACGCGTCAGTTATGACCTCAACTTCAAAATATACATTAGTAGCATTTTTTTTTTGGCCAACATGAGGTGAGAACAATCTGGTCCTTGATCTTCTTGTGACACTTTTATTCGCTAAATCCTTCAGAAAAAGGCTTCTACGGGACGATCAAGAGCATTTGTTTGGCTGTGAGCCAAATAATCTTCTGAACAAATTTCATTGAGATTTCAATTCTATGTTGGTTAAGAGGCACATGATTAAATTTTGGCGGTTTCAATAGATTCACCACTCACATGTATGGCATCTGTTCGTGTGCCATAGGGAGCAGAACAACTTCTTTGGGTCGTCCTATCAATGCTTTAGGGCGGTGATTCTTAACCATAGGGCCGGGGCCCAAGGTTTGGCCACGAGCGCCTCTTAGAGGGCCACTAAAAGTTTTTTTGTTTTGCCGCGAGAGGGCCGCGAGAGGCTCAGTTTGACGCGCATAGTGGCAGTAGTGTGTCACTGAATTGACTTGACAGCTGCAAATCTGTGATAGTTACCAAATATGGAGAAGTTCTTGAAAAGAAAAAAAAGAAAGTGATGTTGCCCCCTCCAACAGTAAAAACTGTTCATGAACGACCTGTTGAAGCAGTTTTGAAAAACATTTTATGGTGATACTTTCATTTACAATTTACACTTTTTTTTGGAGTATAAATAAAAAATGTAATTATTTCGGGATATTTAGACATGGTTTTATTATATTTATTTTGTTCACAATTTTATTCATTTTTTCCCCATTTTCTCAACAGTTTGTTTTGTTCATTTTTTCTTTAGTAGATTTGATGAATATGTACCTGGTTCTGAATGAGCCCCGGGTCCATTTATTCTGGGAAAGATGGGCCACAAAAATCAACAAGGTTAAGATCCTCTGCTTTAGGGTTGCTACAACCGCTGGACAACTCAGGGATTACACAGATTCAATCTTCTTCGATCTTCTTTTTACCATGAGCTCACAAAAACAACATCATGAAAGCTGTTACTCGGCATTGCAATTAAAATAGTCACCCACGGAATTATTAGTCAACGAGTAATGACATCACTGTTCTATATCTACAATTCAAGAGGAGAAAAGGGCGGAGGCTTCATGACCTTTGTTCCATTTCACAAAGGTCACATCAAAGGACGCATACCTCATACCATATTTTGAGGAATTAAAATCCAAATATAAAGTTTCAAAACAACATTTAACAAGTTTACAACCACTGAGATTTTTTTAAATCGTATTTACAACACCAAAATTAGACCTGCAAACATTGTATGCTAATGTTAAGTGACTAGTCAACCAGTAAAATAATGGTTAGTTACAGCTCTGGTCATGACCCAAACTTTAATAAACATCAATGAAGCTTTATAACAAACAACAACAAAACCACAGGAAGATATGTTAAAATATGTTAATTCAAGTCCAGAAATAAGAGAGGAGAGAAAAGCTATTAGTGTAGCAATGTAAATTCCAACAGGGAGAAATGAGCATTGTGTTTTGGAATAATGAGTTCACAACAAACATGGGTCCTGAGGAAACGTGTTACAAAAGGTGTGTATATATATATATATATATATATATATATATATAAATAATATATATATATATTCAAAATACAACAGGTGATATTATCTCTGCAGCATTCAACAACATAACCATCTGAAGTGGAACCCAAAAAGTCGGGAGGTGATAACAGGACAACCTGCCGTGCCAATGTGAGAGGCAGACCTGTGATAATGTGTGCAAACATGTGGAAATATAACCCTCTTAGCTAATTACAAGACACAACAGATTCTTCTCCGAGCCAACACACAAACGCACGCACGCACGCACACACCGCTTTTCTGATCAATACAGAAGCTAGACGTCCATATTGATTGGCTAGCTTCCACTGCACCAATACATAATTCATCAACTTTGGTGTGTATAGATGTATATGTAAGGGTGCGTGAGTATTGGAAGGGTAAACAATCAGTCAAAGTCAACAGCTCCCTTAACACAATTACGTGCTGAGTGATGACAAAAACAAAAGACTCTCCTAAGCAGTGGAGAATAGCCAGAATTCCAGGGACCCAAGCCGAATTTGCGGCTCTTTTATCTCCCCAATCCTCATGAAAGGTTAAAAAAAAAAAAAAGGCCAGAGACTAGTTCATGAAAGAATTAAGAGCCTGATGCGATTAAAAGACAAGAGGAGAAAAGAGTGCGTTTGGGGTCTCGCCCAAAGCATGTTAGCCTCCTCAATCTTTCAGTGGAAATTAGGTTTTCGGGCCGCGGAGCGTTCCCCCACAGGCACATCAATGCCCCTGCCACAGATCAAGGATCATCACAGTCAGCCACTCAATTTAAATCTCCTCCAGTACCAGAAGAGAAAGCCAACGTTGCTACAGTGCTGGATCAGTGGTCTGCACCGGCTTCTGTAAAGTGATGCTCCTATCACAGCGTCCTGCTCCGGTGGACAAACCAGGGTGTTCAGCGACTGACCAGAGCCTCAAATCCTCTCTAGCTATGATTCATCGGCGTTGCTTAATCTTATCAGGGACTGCTTGGACACAGTAGTAATAAACTGAAAATTGTCTAGTGAATCTCATATCAAATCACCACCAAGAGGAAACTAAAGCAACCCAAAGCGTGAGCGCAGCCTTGTCCATTGTTGTCGAGGCGAGCTGTAATATGATGGTGGTAATTAAGTACGTGATAAACAAACGTGTTTTAGGAGAATCACTCCGAAGTCATAAACTGAGCCGGGATGACCTTCTGTTTGCCGGTCCTCCTCTTGTAGCATTAATTGATTCTAAAACTTAAAACATCCCTCTCAAACGCAGTGGCTTTATTATCCGCCGCTTCCTTGTTAAAAACTGCTGATCGGATTTGAGCCTTAACTGAATCAAAAAGTTTGTTTAACCAGCGGCGGGAAGAAAATGAGATTACAGCCAGGACTTGAGTAATGAAAGAATCTGCCGGTTCTGCTGACATGTGAAGCGCTATCTGGTTTCATCTTAAATGAGAGGCATCAAGGAAAATGAGGAAACAGAACTGACCACTTTGGTTGGCTCAATGAGGGTAAAACCATCTTGATGCATCTACGTCGGCAGTTATTGGCCAAATATCATATTCAATTGCTAACACGTCCCCCAGCTACATCTGCAAGTGCAGTGTTTTGGGGAGCAATGGCAAAAGGCTTTTCATGAGCAGGGTGTCTTCTGGACGTCTTGGAAACCTATTGCACCTATTGCTACTAGAGCACAGCTGCACACACGCAATGTTCACATCAAAACATGGGAAATAGTTTTCCAGAAGACACCCCAACAACAGTCATCCAATCGGCCGTGCCATGCCGTACCAACTACCTCTTTCAGTGCTCAGAAGCTTCTCAGCTTCTCCGACTCAGGGTTCTCCACCAGTGCTTAGGAAGGAGCCCCCTACAGTGGAACCCACTGACCATTTCACAGGGGGTGAAATCCCAGAGTTTTCGTCAATCTGAAGCAAAGCATGACTCGCAACGTCAGCGCTCCAGTCAAGCAGTTACTTCGCCTTTTAAAGAGAAATTTTTGGAGACACCCCCTGCACTGAGAAAAAAATCCAGTGGAGAACTCTGAGACCTTCTGTAGAAAAAAAGAATCCCTCATAATATATCATGAGCAGGTAAAGGCTCAAAAACTATCATGTGAGGGAGATGCAAAATATTTGCTTGAGTGAGGAAACGTTTCCTTCAACGTTTTAAGCTAGGAGAGACTGACAGAGCAAATTGTAAGGCAAGCCTTGTTGAATCCCTCATTGGAGACAGAAGAAGAAGATGCAGTTTAAGTACAATCAAAGAAAAATTGGAGGGCTGCAGCAGCAAGCTTGATGCTGAAAAAGCAGTGGAGAGACTGCAGATGGGAAATGAGGGCTGTCCTCTCTTGCATGTATATTGAGAGCTATGAAACATGGCTGTTCTGTGCTACTGTCCACTATTGGAACTAGGTCAAGACCAAGAGAACAACAGGGTCTCCTGCAGTGCTTTCTTGTCAAGGCCGCTCCCCTTCTTGTTCTCTTCTTGTTCACAAAATAATTAAAAAAAAATAAATCTCCCTTCACAATGCCCCCCATTATTATCATTATTAGCCATCTGTCTTTAGTTTTTATCAAATATTTATCTGCTTTTCAATAAAAACGGTTAAAAATCTTATTTTTAATACTAAACTGACTAGAATGCAAAATAATATGACCACTTGGGCAATATCCATGCAGCCATGAAAGAGGATAACAAGTTTCAATTCCTAGCTACCAGTCGTCCCAAAACTTTTCCCTAAAATGAGACGCTTGTTATCTGCGGCTCATCTTCTACTGAAGTCACTTTTATCCTCAAGACTGGCGGGAGTCCATAATGGCCATCACAAGTGATAACTGGCAGTCAGGCGGGTACACATGCTATATCCCACCAACAGACAGAGGAAATATAAACAGCCATTTCAATCTGAGTGCAAAGATGATCCTAACAAGGTCTTGTCATCATCTCTGCTCTTGGATTTGCTGTTTATTTTCCACTGCGAGGCTTCGAGGAGTCAGGAAGACACCACTCAACAGGCTCATCTTAAAAATCTGTTTACCAGGAAGCAGCGTATCAAAGGGGAAAATCTGACTCACAAATTCAACCTCGGAGTATTCATGTCAATGTCGTCCGATTCAATTGTTTTGGCGTTTGTATCTGAATAGTGTCGGAGGCAAACACTGAGGCAGCAGATGGTGCTCCAGCGGAAAAACACAACGGTGCTAGCAGAGCAACTGCAGCGAATCGACTTGCGACTCTGAGTGAAGGCGACGGAGAGTTGAGCACTATTGGACACACGAGCGCACTGATGGTTTTTATATTCCTCTTCAAGCTTCCCAACCAGGCCATAAAAAGACACACACAAGTTTGGAATCCAACAGCAGAGTCAACAAGGAGACAACAACACACACAGAACTGTTGAATAGAACAGTAGAATCGTTTGAAGCATCGAAAACATTCTAGTGAGAGACACAAATCTTCAACAGTTGACTTGTCAAGTGCAAACAACACATTTTCAGTTTTGGTCAAAATCTGAATGATGCGCGGTCAAAATGAGAAAATAGGAGGCGGAAATATTCTTGAGCCCAAAGCTCATTAGTAGCGAGTCACAATGAAGAGTGAGTGCTGCTCTGGGAGAACCAGGCATCGTTCCAAAGTCTGCTCATAACAACAGGCCGTGTGCTTCTTCGAGGTTCTGATTCAGTCCACAAGCTCCTCCAAAGCAAACAGTTTGGGTGACAGCTGGACTTTCACTCTTAGCATGAAAGGAAGGATCTGTAATTGTGTGGCGGTTTGGATGTGAGTGAATTGAAACTATATAGAAACAGCAGAAGAGAAGGACGAGTGAGCAATAGATGACACCAGACACCAAGTGCTTGAGTTAAAACTGTGCATTCTACCAATAGCCAGCTACATAAAAAATACAGAAGGAGGTTTCTTTTAATTACAATGGAATAAATTAATAATAACTTTACGATAATTACCCACCACAGTTTGACCGCATCGCTTAGTAATACAGTACATGCAGCCAGAGAGCTAAAACCATGTGATCAGAAAAGGCCCGATGCCATCATTCAATAATGTATGCAGTGATGCAAGACACTAACTAACAATGGAACATACTTTTTTTTTAAGCCAGGCTCACTTTAATGTTGAGATGTGCAGCATTAAATTACATGAAAAGACACACAAATAAAAAGCTAAATTAAAATGAATATTTAATGGCAGAAAGCAGTAATTAAATGCAAATTGAAAGAGGGCACATTGCCATTACAACGGCACACTAAAGAAAGAAAATTAAAATCCCCCAGAGGAATTATAAAATATATATTATATAATAATAATTATGGATATATTTATATCAAATAAATAACGTTGTTTTGTGTCCCATTTTAATTACGACTGCATTGTAAGTATAATAATCTCCACTATACTGTATAATAACACATGTAAAAGATTGGTTTCAAGTTTCCTGTAACAGAAGAGAATTATCATTTAACAGAGTTGATCTTTGATATGTTATAGAAATATGCAGAAACATCCTCCACAATAAAAAAAAGATGAAGAATTTGTGGACTTCCATAACTGAAGTCAAACTTTTGAGGTCAGTAAAGCCGTTTCTTTTTCTCCTCCACATTCCGTTTTCCATACACCATATAGTAGTATCAATGACAATACAATGACAATTTTGATGAGGAAAGTCTTAAAACATTGCCCTGGAACTCGATAAATTACAAGGTTATCGTTTGGCGTGAAACTTTTGTCACAAACTTAAATAGTGTGTCGGTGTTTCCACTTCACAGTCTTAACAACATATTGATCCACCTGAACTAAAAACACGACGGGCAGCATCAACACATGACGGGTTGCAGCATTTGGGTCATTCCCATTACTGCAGAGCAAGAAAAGAGATATCAAACTGTAGAAATAAACGGAGGGCAGTGAGGGTGAAACAGCAGCCCGCAGGAAGGGTCTTACAACTAATGCCTTCTGCAGCTGCTCTACCTTCGGCTTATTGCTCCGCTGTGGCCATCAGGAAGGGACGGGAGGCCATTTGAACTGGGAAAGGGGCAGCACACCTTGGTCTTCGCATGCTCCATTAAACCTGGGAGCCGAGGAAAGTATGAGGTCTTGACAGTTCCTGGCTCCAAGCCCTGCCACCGACACAATTACCAGCCCCTTGTTCCAGCTTCACTACCTTGTATAAAATGGCTGCCTGGAGCCACCGGCACTGATGTTGGCGACACAGATGCTACAATACTCAACTGTTTTGTGAGAAAGATGAAGAAAAATGCTTTCCTCGGGTGCAACAGAACATTTAGGTGACATGACAAGAGTTTAAGATAATATAAACAACAAAAGAAATGCATCTTTTCAATACAAATAAACTCACTGTCTTGGTCTACATTTCTCTGTGCTTATACACACAAGATGATAGTCCTATATAACTTCACAAAAGGTACTGACCACTGCAGAAAGCAAACAAAAGAAAGGAAATGACTTGCTAAAATCCAATTAAATAATCCTCAGTTGTCGCCTTTCTACTAGAGACACAGAACAGTTTGAATAACAAGTGTATTTTGCTAAACAACATCTTGCATAACATCGCACAACCTTGAAGAACAAAAGCTCAAAATTGTCTCAGACGAACATCATTCCATTTCAAGAGGAAGCAGCCAAACAACAGGGTTCAGTCTAAGCCTTGCAGAGCCACTATGGTAGACACTTTTCTGTCTCTGTGTCTCCAGCAGTTGGGCATATCACTTATTTTATTGTTCATAAATAACTGGTCATGTGTTCAAATGAAGTGGTGCCATTAACCCTGCGTTTAAAATGAGGACTAGCAATTGGTGGTTTGCTAGCTGGGACATCTCACCTTGCAATGCAGTCGATTGAGGGGCAGTAATGAATACAAGACTCAAACTTAGTTCGGGAATTCCAGATGCAACATCTGCAGTAAAACAACCTCACTTGAAGGGTCTGTTCAGTCTGCAAAAAACACATTTTATCTTGTCTATACTGGCTTATCTTACTGACACGCTACATGTCACAAGAAAAGATCTCAGAAGGATATATTTTTAAGAACACTTCGGGGCATAGAACAACTCAGACCTTGGCAGTGAGATGTAATCTCTTCAGAGTGTTCTTGGTCAGGGCCTCCTCTGAATCACCTTGTACACCTCCAGGAGGCATCCAAATAAAATGCATGTTTCTGGAATGCTGAAGAATGGAGGTTATATCTTGAGACTCTTCCAGACGCAGAACTGAAGCGCCATGGACCCACTGAGATGGGACATGAAATTACCCTGGCTGGAAAACTAACCCTAGACGAGATCAGAAATCCACCTGTAACTTGAAAGCTTAGTCTTTTAGCTCAGCTCTTTCTCCACCAAACTAGAACACCGTTCTTCCCTCAGAATGCTTAAACTCATTCACCTGGGGGTGAACTTGTCCTCCAGTTTAGTCAAGAAATTTCACGACAGGGAACCATGGTGACAATTTTTTTCAAGAAAAAATAAAAAGTAAATCCTATTTTGATGACTATAACAATAAGATCTGACCGAAGCGCAGAGGTTTGCCTCAAAGTGAAAATAAGATTAAGGTCTTTAACCTTCAACAGACAATACAGCTAGTTAGTTTGTTACACCTCACAGCAAGTGAGACGACCTCCGCATTCTGAAACCAAGTACATTTCACAGGGTGAGTGCAGTTTTCCCCTTATTAAGATGAGACTACAAGGGTAAAGAAGCCAGAAGGAGTTTGAAGGAGCGATTACGAAGGAGGACGGCCTCCAGTCAGCTCCAACAGAGGGGCCCTGATGACCCAGATCCAGGCTGAGTGGGCCGATATTAGCAAAGCAATTAAGGGAGATGACAGCCGTCAGGCAGGGTCAGACTGACAGGGATGGCAGAACGTCTCGCTCCCTCAGTGTATTTTCTCCGCTTTCTCAATCCCTGCTGTAATGGATATTGATTTTGCACAACCGAAAAACAAGAGGCCCCGAAGTCGCAGGTGTGGAGACACAAAAAAAAATAAAAAGTTTTGAAAGGCACGTCGAGGGATGACAGAGGAAAAAATGGTGGCACTGGAGAGTGGCGGGGGAAAGAAGTTTAGAAGTTGCATGACCTTGTCAGCACTTGTCTCAGATCTGCTGAAATCTCTCCAGGCATGTCAAGAACTTTACTCAGACGCGACAGAAAGTTCCAGCTTGAAAAGTCACCCCACCATGTAGCCACAGGAAGAGAGGTTATCATATCTGCGGGGAAAAGTTTTCCAGCTGTGGCGGAAGACGCTGGTCATTAAAGTGAATTTGTCCTCTAAATACATCAGTGCAATGAAGGAGCAGGAAAATAGGCCACGTTCATAAACAAAGAATTAGACTTCTTATTCCACCATTTTTCATCAAAGTGCCATAAATAATACTGTGGCGGTGCGGAACATGCACAATCTGTACGTCCTCTAAATTACATTTCTCCACACTCTGCGTGAGGAGAAGCCAGCAGCATTTGTCTTCTTAGATCTTAAAATGTGGTTATTTTTATACACCATTTGCAAATCTGAATTCCTAAAGAGTTTTTCTTTTAAAAACAAGACTTGGTCTCTGGATCCTTATTACAAGGGGGAAATTGCAATATTGTCATTGACCCAAATAGCATTGAGTAGTTTTACAAACATAAGTGTTTTAGTTATATTTGGCCTTTATTATGTTTATTTGTTGCTCCATTTTTTACATCTGGTGGCAAAAACAATCCTGGGTCAGCACCCCGACCTCCCCCCAAAAATGCCCTCACCTGGGAAAGAAGACATTCCACTGAGATGCCAAAGCAACCACATGGGTTCTCTTGACATGGACCAAACTAGTATTGGGCCAAACAAAGCCTACTGGGTTTGACGGCAATACATTTGAATTGTTGGAGGCGAACACAGAAGAAAGCATCTCAGCCCCATGAAAGTAGTTGAAGCTAGATGTCCACCCCCTTGCAACAAATTATTTTTTTTCCATTTTAACTCTTCGGTTTTTGGAAGTTTATGTAGGTTTATTAGTGTCCATGTTCCATGGCGAGGTCACATTGTCCACAGTCCTCTGCATTGCCTTTTGATTTGGAATCTTAGAGCCTGAAAATAACTTGAAAATGAAAGCTTCAGGATTGGCTAACAAACACTAAAAGAGCATAGAGAACATTCAGCATGATGATAAACCGATTTAGATCAATTACGGCCACTTAAATCAACGGCCAATTCAGCTGCCTACAAAGCGGCGCACTCATCTCTCCTCTCCCAGCATGCCTTGCTCCAGGCAGGCGTCTCCTCGGCGTTGTGTTGAACACGTCAACTCTAAACTGATCTCCGCAGGTGGTTCTGCGTCTGACAAACACCAAATGGGTCTGTGCAGAAAAGATCAGTGACGCATCAGAGGGAGAAACGTGTTTCAGTGATGCTGGGCTCTGATACACTAAATACAGTACAGTTATTTCCGTTTTTAAATGGACGTTGATACATGTAGTCATGTACTGTCATATATACATGTACATTTTGAAGCTTAAGCGA
Organism: Synchiropus splendidus; assembly: GCF_027744825.2. Classification (NCBI taxonomy): domain Eukaryota; kingdom Metazoa; phylum Chordata; class Actinopteri; order Syngnathiformes; family Callionymidae; genus Synchiropus; species Synchiropus splendidus. Next base: position 11,010,234 of record NC_071348.1, on the reverse strand, counting down.
ACATATTTTTCTTTAATTTGTCAATTCAAATGCATGTATAAAACAGAGCATATTGTATAACAAGGATGGAAAACAAAAAATATTAAATGAATAAAATTACTAACCTTAGTAAGAAAGAATTTGAAGTAAGAAAGGGGGTGATGGAAGGTTGGCTAGAAAAAGAAGAAATGAAATTGAAGATTCTATTTGAAATGAGTGATTTTACAATCCACATTTAAATATTCTGCAAAAAAAAAAAAAAAAACATGATTCAAACAGAGAATAAAAAACATTACTGTCTAGATTTACTGAATATAAAAATGAGGTAAAACATCATGCTTAAATTATATGCCAGACAGTTAGAACATGACATTTGAAGCAAGTGCGGCGAACCTGTCAGAGTGTCATCACGGTTCTATAGTGCTCCGTACAGCCTCACAGAATTTTGCAATATTCTTTGCAACGCTTGACTAAACCTTGTAACTTTGATTCAGCGAGGCAACACAGAGAAGCAATTATTCTTGGTTTGTGCATCATCACAGACGAGGGGACGACGGGGACTATCTCAGCCGCTCTGTAAAACCAAGAACACCTGCTCATCTGATCCGTCAAGTACACTTCAGAAAAAGGCATCTTGCGGCTGAACTTGCTTCTCCACGCTACGCCCCACCTTTTTGATCTACCCCTGTTAAAGTTTCAATCCCAAAATCCATTTTACCAGCAATTTCTATTTTTTTTTTTCGGTTGAGAACTTGAGTTTGAAGTCATGTGAGACACTGTGCGAAATCTTTTGTTATTGAAGACAGCAGCAGGAGTTCAAATTGGAAAATGATTTGCGCAAGACTGGGACGTTTCGGGAGGAAGTTTTGAGGGCAAAGTTGAGAGAAAACATCGGGGAGCAGGAATGCATTTTTACGAGCACGTGCTTTCTCCTATGGAGCTTGCGAGGAATTGTTTTGACATCTGCACTCCACGTGTCCCGTCTTTTCACCGCACTCAGATTCCACCTTTTTTATTTTCAACATCACGCAACACAGTAATGAAGCCAAGGCTCAGGGGCCAAATATGGACCACGAAGACTTCTATGAAACCCCTGTTTTAATATATTAAATTTATATTATATTTACTTGCCTCAAAAGCAAATCTTGGTCCTCATGAGGTCATCATGTCTGTCCTCTCACTGGTTCAACCATGGTGGGACAGATCTCACGCAGCTTATCAAGCTAATGCTGGGAAATACTGAAACCCAGCCAAGTGGTGTGGTGGGCAACTGATACGAAAAGCGCTTGTAAGGAAATATGGAATTGAAATTGGAGTGACCTAAAATCAAGGCAACATCTGGTCCATCAGCCGGCTGTCCGGCCACACTAAGCTTTTGTTACACAACAGCTTAATGCCGTTCATCTTGCTGCAGAAACCTCGACACCAATGGCACCTGCAAGCAGGAAGCATTGGATTTGGCAGGGAATGTGGAATACTACTTCTCTGAATGAACACGGCCAAACCACCAGCCAAAACCAGGTGATGCAAACATTCAGGAACGTGACCTGGGACCAGCCTGTGTCAAAGGTAGGAGACTGGTATGAACAATGGAACGAACGAATGAAATTATTTCTTTCGTTCATCTTATTTATGTTAAAGCTTCAAATACCTTCACCTTAGTGTCTCTCCACCCTGGTTTTCTTCACCTGCCCTGGTTCACTGTCACTGTGTCCTTCACCTACTTTCAAATTGAGGCTTTCTCTGCATGTTTCTTCTCTTACTTCAATCATAAATTGGCGATACAGTCTCTGCATACATGATTTAAGAGCTTTAGTTTGATGTCATTGCTCATTTACTTGCTAATACCAGTGTGCCTGTGTGTAGTGGTCTCACACATATAACCTCTTAAGTTTCCACCTCCCTGGGATGAACCGACATCCGGTTCACGCACTGCTGGGAACACCACGTGCAACAATCCGTTTGGATGCCTTACCAGTGTTGACACAAGTGAGGTGCATGATCGAAGTCTCGGCAGCTGAACTCGAAATTAATTCCCAGAAAAATTCTCGCTTGGACCTTTTAGACCACAGTTGATAAGAAGGTGTTACCGAGTTCGTTGATAAGAGGCCCATTTGGGAAATTAATTTTGGAGAAGAACATTGCAACTCTTCAGAGCTGAAATGTAATTAATAATTTTTTCGTTTAGTACTATTTTTTTTTTTATGACCAGGCTGGAAATTGCTTCCTTTCACACAAATCTATGCAAATGAGAGGTGAGCTGGAATGTGATGTTTTCGCCTGGCAGAAGGTCACATGCCAGAGCAAGAGGAGGAGGAAACATTATTTTGGACAGTCAATACTGGACAGTGTACAAATGTTTATGATCGTGAAGCGCTGCGATCACAGTGCCAAGGTGATATGGGCGTGACATGATGAGAAATGTCTCTACTGAGTGGCAGCAACAAGAGAGTGAAATAAAAACTGATAAATCTGAACTGAAATACTGAACTCTTTCTTGAATAAGTGAAAACATAATGACAGAAAACCTCAACATCATAGTCTTCAGTGTCTCTATATCAATAACAGCTTTTCAGAGCAGCACTCAAATGCAGTGATATAGAACTCGATAGAAGAAGAAGAAACCGGCAGACGTTTTTAGTCCTGGAGTCAGACTTTCCAAGCTAGGCTAAACTGACAGGTTCGCCAGCATATGACGGCATTTTATAGCTAGCGACAGCTAGTCAAAAACAAGAAATGAAAATCAATATGTCAAAATGGAAAGGGCGGAGCAGGTCGGGTCTACAAATCCTTAAATAAGACAGGTGATATGACGGGCACAGAGCGCTAAAGGTCATCTGCCTGTCTTCATCTACCGGTAGTTTCATCTGATGGGACAAGAGGGTGAACAACTGATTTCAAAACCGGCCATGAATGTTGAATTCTGGTTGAGAAAATGTCCCCATTACAGCACAGTGAAGGAGGTTGCATGAATCAGAAACACAGCTTGGACTTTTTAGCAGGCCAATATTGGATTAAACCATTCCTTTCCATCTTTTTCTAAATATTACAGTGACCTCATTCCATTGTGTCTTGGCATCATTGGCCGTAAATTACGATTTACACACAGTTTACTAGCTAAATTAACTGAAATATTCATGAAGGTAACTTAAGTTATCCCCTCTAGCTTAGCATACTATGATCATCCCCCCTAGTCACATGTCCTCTTCATGTCCTCCATGAACCTCATTGGTTGCCTTCATCTTTTTCCTGGCCGTCTTCATCTATGACTCCTCCACACGTGTCCAATGATCTGACCTCTTTAACTCCAACAAAGTCTGCCGTAGTCACTCCTGAAGACAACCTCAGTACCTTCAACCCTGTCTGCACTCTCTTCTTCACCTATTGATATATTCTATATTCTAAACAAATAGCCTCCACCACCGCTTCACTCATCCATACAGATTCTACCTTTCATCTCCTGATTCATTCCCCCTCTCTCCAGCTCACACCTCCAACTTTTTCCACCACCTCCTCCTCACGCTCACTGAAAATCACAATTTCTTCAGCAAACATCATCCACGGAAACTCCTTCCTACCCTTGTCAGTCAGTCTGTCAGAGCAAACCTGGAGGCCGGGGCTGAGAGCTGATCTCTGATGTAACTCCGTTGTTCTCTGTGTCACTCCTACAGTACTGCAAATAGTACCAACATAACAGCAATATTTATGAAATATCCAATATGAGGCTGGGGATGGATGAGACAGTGAGATGACAAAGAAGTCAAAAGGCCATTCATTGAGGCTGGTCCAGTGGCATGCTCCACTGTGTCACTCAAAATAGCAGCAAAAATTTCTATCGGCAAACAAATCTGCATCCCAGCTACAGTGGTCCATCTGCTATTTAAATTCGTCCGTCACACTTTAAATAGCACATTTTCATTGTCCACATTTCTTTCTGCATGTATAATAGAACATGTGTTTTTGTGCAATTAAACTGGAACATTTGTATATACATAGAGAATAGAAAACTGGATTTTAAAACTTAATAACAAGGTAAGAACTTAAGTGACACGTATCAGCAAATTGAGATGACAAATCTAAACTTGGAAGTAGTCTACATATTTACAACAACAAACTCAAGTCCAGGTCTTTCCCCCTTGACTGGCAGAGTGAAACTTGAAGTAGAAAATGTGAAACAAACCAGCCTTTAACTGCCTAACTCATTCTGTCACAACAATCTGTACAGCAAAACACCATTACAAAACCATTTTTTTCCTCGCTCCTCCTCAGTAAACTCATGAGCTGAAAATATACTGTAGAATATGCGCCATTGCAAAACTCTCTTTTGTTACTGGTATTTTATTCGCACAGGCTGTTCAGAGTTATTGTATTCCACTTAACTCCTGAACACTGAAGTCTACTGTGTGTTTGGACGGTCTCGGCGCAGAAGTGCTGTGGACAACCGTAACGACCGGGTCCCTTCTTTCAGATGTTTTTTTAATTTTCTTCATTGAATAAACCCTAAGGAGTTATGGTAAGTTAAATGTTCATGTCGAATAATTTGGTGAGTCACATGATTATCATTCGGGGTTAACAGCTACAAATAATCGGCAGGCGGGCCGATACGCCTACTGAGAATCTAGGCTTCCTCTAGATTGGTTGGAACAAAAACCTGCACCCACTGCGGTCCTTTATGGAATAAGTGGACAATCTAACCAGGAATATTAAACTTAATTTTGTCACCGACTAATTTAGATGCTCAGCTTCTCCATTCAAATGTCAAGCTCCTCCCCAGAAGACATAAGGTCACTCGTATTTAAAGGTTTCAAAAGTATTATGGCAGCTAAAAATATACAAAGTGAAGTAACAAAGTTGATTTACGTCTTCCAGTGTGAAGGCAGAAACTTGAGAGCTACATTTTTCTCAGGTTTTATGCCTACGCTCTGGACACACATTCCCTGAATTGTGCATTAGTTCCTACTGAATTACTTCAACAATACATTCTGATAACTCCACACCTCTCCATGAAACACTTAATAAATTGTGAAAACAGTATTTTCCCCAAGGACATTTAAAGGAACCAGCAAAAATCCTGATTGCAAATGTCAACGTGCCCATTCAGTCATTAGCCTCAATGGCCTGCATAAGATGCCATCTTAAACCCCCTGCTGTGTGTGTGATGCTGGAGTGAGTAGCAGCCTCTTAGAAATCCATGGGCTACCTCCCCCCCCCCGCGGCGCCTTAGGTCTTAATCACTGGTAGGGGGCGTGCTGGAGACAATGCGTCATTGTTGGTGCGACAGCGATATAACCGGGGCGTGTGACAGCACCGTCAGAGCAGGGCTTTTATACAGTCATGTTTATGCTCCACCCATGTTGTGGTCTGGTGTTAGCAGCGTGACTGGAGCCTTTAGTGCATGAGAAGAAAAGAAGGGTGCCATATTTGTGATGATGGCAGTGGCTGTGTGCAGAGAGGGCACCAGGTCATCGCATGAGTGGCACCAGGTGAGGAGGACTCCCAGAGATCTCTGACCTTGCTCACTGTTTTCTTCCTCCCGCACACCTGATCGCCCTCAGTGGCAAAGACAATATAAGCACACGGAGCGCAGGGTGGCCAGGTCAGAAGTCATGTCATTAGTGACATTTTTTTTCTGCTTAGAACCTACTTTTAGCCAAAGATTTTTTTTTCTCCTTTCCACCAGGTTCAGACTGCGCTGGATCTGACAAATTGCCCTTCAAGGTTTTTTTCCCTTTTCCACCTTCGTCAGCAGGTGAAGTCCCCTGCTTTTGTCTCAATAATGGCAGCGGAGAGCGGATTTAAATGCAGGGTTTTTTTAAAGGAACATTTAACATTGCATAAGGAAACTCCTGCTGCATTAACGATGTGGTTTTAGAGGTCAGAGCGCGGCTGGCTGTTAAATCTTTATGTCTGGTTTCATTATGAAAATAGACTTGCGCCTGGCGGAGGCTGCTTGACTTTGAAAACTTGGATGAGACCAAGGCATTACACTGACATTAAGTGCAGTCTCAAAATGTAAAAGTTGCTGTCTAAGACCTTCGCCACCTCCTCACATAAGACCTCATAAGAGAAAAGAGTGAAACACCCTTTCGTAACTTTCGTTCTTTGATGTACCGCCTATAAGAAAATAATATTTTTTTAAAACAGTCTGTGAGAAATTTTACATTTTGGAACAGTCATCGATTTCAACATGCATTAGAGGAAGCTTTTGGTGCCCTTCAAAATAGTATTGAAGGCCACATAAAATGACTAGATTGAGTCCTCCAGTCCAGAATTCGATACATGGTGTAGGACAAGGCAGCAAGAAGTAGGTAAATGCGATAACAGGGTCCCGATCACACTCCCATGGAATGGAAACAATACTGTTGGGCAACAGCACTTATTGTAAGACAAAAACTTCCAGGGCTATGACGACTGATCGATTCGTCACCAACGGCTGAGGCTCTGGGACCATCGGGACAACAAACTCTTCAAACCAGAGTATTTAAATGTGAAGACTCCAAACTAGGGATGGGCAATACATTCTCAAACACAATCTCCACGATGACAATTCTGCATCTCACGATAAATTCGACACACACGCGGGTCACTCGCTGCACTGGACTTGCACACGTGGGCATGACGAGACCGTGACAGCGTGCCGCGCTCACCAGCTTCGCGACACCGGCGTGTGACGGCTGTGGTGGACTTTGGTTCACAATCGTAGTTTCAAACTTATTTTCAATACAGGGAACCTTTGATAATGACACTGGTCGACTCTGAGTCTCTGGATCCGTGTTTATTTTATTAGATGGAGTGGTCCTCATAGGTTCTCTGACCCAGTCGACTGTAATACAGTAAAATACAGTTTTAAAGAGAACTTAGGTGCTGGAGACATTGGGACATCAATGGCAACGAAAGGTTTGAAGAAATAAACAAACGTGTCCCTTTACTGACCTCCGATTCTCCACTTCTAGAGGACCATCCACGAGGGCTTGATAAAATGAAAAGCGCTTTGTATGTGTGTGGCTCTTGGAGCAGGTTTTAGCGGAACTCAAAAAAGCTCAAGTGTGATTATTCAATCAGAATCTGAAAATCAAGGTAACTACTTTACCATACTTGAGTGGCTGAGAGCACGTTGTAAAGGTCTGATATAATAACGACAGAGGTTAAAACAGGACCTCACAGACCGGACCGTGAACCTAATTCAACAAAGAGAGAAGCCAATAGTGGAGTAGATCATTTTCAAATTTTCCTTCAACAAACTCCTCATTTCAAAAATGTTTCACGCTTGATCACATCAGAGTAACAACTGCCTCATACCAAAAAGCTCTCCATTTATGAGTCAACAGCAGCACCTCCTGCTGGTAATTCACTCACCGAACCGTAACTCTCATTAACAAAGTCCCCGCCAGCCTCTCAGTCACCTCCACCTTCCCTCCTGCTGCGCCACCTCTGGTACAGCAGGTAGCTGATGGCACCTTTATCTGTGTGCGCTACCAGGAGACTTGTTTTCCACCCCTGCAGAAGCTTGTCATCCATCATTACTTGAAGTAGCCTTGAGAGTGATTCGAGCAGACAGCTCCGGATCACCGTCGGGGGGGGGGGTCCAACGTAAACAGCACACCGCTGGGCAAATAAGGTTGATGACAACCATCACTTTCCACAGTGTGTAGTAATAACCAAAAATTGGAAATTTTCCATCTTTAATTCAGCAGGGGGGTCCTGGACGGTGTTTTTCATCTGTGAGATCCGTCGTAGTACTCATTCAGACCAGGTCACTAACCCCACAAACAACCACGGCTATTACATTTTAGCCATGTACTGATCCCAACAAGTTGTGGAGGACAGGAAAATCCTTCATTCAGTTTGTGCCTTGTGGATAACAACTCACTCATCGGTACTTTCCACAGTTGTTAAAAAGTTAAAGGCAGAGCTAAAGATAGTAGCACTTAAGTTAAAGGATAAAGTCTTGATGTCTCCGAAAGCAGTGGATTGGTAGGAGACAGTCTGACAGCAACTTATGCGACCATTCTGTAAGCAAATTATCTCACTTAACAGATCTCAACTATCTGTCCTGGAAAAAGTGTTGGAAAGCCATGTTAAATGATAATGATACTGCCCCTTTTGAATCAGGTGAAAGGCAATTACATGCAGTAATTTCAAGTAGCACCGGGATCGGTTCCGACCAACCGGTCGTAAGTCAGATTGGACGTAAGTTTTCAAAATAGCAGACGCGATGGTTACAGGTACTACAGTAGTGGTGGATGGCTGTGTGAGAGTGAGATGCTGGGATACTGTGCTGCCGTCACTGTCGTATGTGTTGCCGGGTGCTACGTGTTGCAGTGCTAGACATTGAATTAAAAAAAAAAAAAAGCATCTACTGGCCGCACGGGTGGACGTAAGTCGAGCAGGCCGTAAGTCGGCTGTTACTTGTACACAGGGTTGAAATTCAGTTACAATTGATCAAAAATTTCACAGGGTTGATGACAACTTTTTTGGCAGATAAGTCGAAAAAAGTTGGTTGATTTTAAGTGCAGTGTTCATCTGAGGTTAAGGGTCTAGTAATGTGGTGCAGTCCCTTTTATTCTCCCTCGATATCGACCTGTCAATACTCACAATCCTCACCTCCTGCTTATGTGTCTATGCTTCACTCCTATTCTGTCAAAATAAAACGGCTTTCATAGGGAATTAAACCTTCAACACGTTTGACTTGATCATATCCAGCTAGTCTCTTTGTATCTGTGCGCATCGTTTTATTTCATTTGTTTGTGGTAGCATCTGTTGCTCATAATATTAACATTCTCTTCACCCACTTAATCACTAACCCAGAGGGTGGTTTCATATGAGCTCCCTGCACCGACGTGGTTTGCCCCGGCAGATTCTTGTGCTGTGAAGACGCGACACATGACAGCTACCTTTGCTTAACGTGTCAGAGTGAATAAAAATTGAAATCATTGGACACGATTGCAAGCTTTGGGGAAGGTGATTATAAAAATGAGAAGGGAAAGATGTGATAACAGGAGTTGGCGCACTGTCAGTTCCAGACATTTAAAAGTCAGTTTTATTTGCGCCATTCATGTCCCAGCAGCGAATAGCTATTTGTTATTTTCCAATAAAATAATAAGATGTTGATCTACACAGCGTGAAATATCACCTTTCCTCAACCCCAGTCGGCGCCTTTATTTTGAAGTGTCAAATTACAGGTTTGAGAGAAAAGGAGAAATTGTTACATCGTGTCCACACAATTTCAAAAACAGCCTTCCCTCAAGGTGTTTACAAGATCTAGCGGTGAAGTGCATGGGGGTGCTGATGGCAGAGATGGTCACCTTGTACCGAGTTGTATTTTGAGGTGGCTCACAGATGATGCCTCCACACTTCCTCGGACGGCGAGTGCGGAGAAAACGACAGCTCCAGGTGAGTCTTTAAAGGGGTAACTAAATGCAGCACTGCAGTTAATCTGGCCCACTCTGAGAACGGCCCGGACCACCACCGCGTTGGATCAAACAGGCCAAAGTATAAGCAGTCCGCTACTGAGCGCAAGCCAAACAACAATGATTCTACCTGAAGCCCCCCCAGTGAGGGTTGACCCTCGGCAAAGAGCGGACATAATGAGTCCTCTTCATCACTGATGCACTGACCCAAGACGGGCACACTCTCGCACGCACAGTACGACGCGACGGCCCAACCCCCCCGCGCAACTGTGGCGCCCACGCCTGGTCACCTCGCTCAGGGATCAGAGGAAGCATGTCGTCCTAATCAGGCCTCGCAGTGGGCCGCCCCATTAATTCAATTCCATTTCATCAGCCGTGAGCAGACCACCAGAGGGCCGTGTACATTCCTGGGGTCCTGTGGTCCAAGAGTAATCCTATCTTTTAATGACCAGCGATCAAACTCTAACCCTGTAATTGCTTGGAGACCAACTTGGACCAAGATGGCAGCGGGAGAAGAAACAAAGATGGACGTAGCTCATTTCCAGGAGGTTACTGGAAAGGGAGTTGAAGTGAAAGAACCTGACTCACACCTATAGAACAAAGCATCGCACAACACCTCTGCGAAAAACAACTCAAATCATCTCAACTACTGCTTAAAAGCATCCTCGGAGAGCAACCATGCAAAAATGCTGGGCTCGAAATAGTCATCTGTTTTGATACTGACTATGAGCAGAAGGTGAAGGGGGAGAAAGTCCAAGCAAGTATCAACACAACAACTGCTTTATCTCCATGTGAAGATAGCAAACTTCGGAAGCTTGTCTGAATTAAAAAAACATCTGTGCTACTCCAAGTCTAAAATGAATGACTGACCACACCCATGAATTGGGCCAGCAAGAGCTTGCACATCTGTGAAGAATATTTGTGTGTCCTACAACAAAGGTGCATAGTTAAAACTCCATCACAATAAAACCAAATCACCCCAGAGGCTCCCAAATCGCTTTACTACAAAGTCCATGTTAAGCAAAACTCACCCAATGTGGCCCACTTAAACTAATTTGGCTTCATATTTCTCTGACCTCCTGCCAACTTAGCAACCAGTGACAATTACAGACCACTTTTCAATGGAAATCACAACAAAAAAAAGCCCCCCAAAAAACCCCACTCCACAGATAAAACAAATAATTAGCAGGTCCATTTATGACCGACCTCTTCTGTGCTTTTGTTCTCGAAGCTTTGGCTCCACAGCAGCATACATAAGAGGATCGCTGGGACATGTGATAATGAGCCTTTCATATCTTACCGTACCTTTGGTCTCTGGTGGATGGGGATGCTCATCACAGACAAATTAGATCTTTGGAGTATCGTTGTCTACACCTGCAGGAAGAGAAAAAAGATGAAGAAGAAGCCGGAGCAATCCAACCAAATTACCCAGAAATCCGAATGCATTGTCCCAGAATTAAAAACAAACATGGAGTCCCAGGGAGAATGGAGAACAGCGACGCTTTCAGGGGAGAAATGATCAGAAATCGGGTGCAAACAGGCGCGATCTCAAGTCAAATAGGGAAATAAGGTCGCACAAGAGACCATCAATAACCAGCAGTGTCCTGAGAGAAGCATGGGTCAATGGCAGTTTAGTTCATTTAAAAGGTCAATTTTTGGTCCCAAAGAATTGGGAGATTCATCACAAATGGAACCAGCACCATCCTATGAAATTGGGACATCTTTTCTAATGTATGCGATTCATGTGTCACAGTGGATGGCCTCACGAGGACTGGAAACTAATACAATGTTTATTACAATAAGTTGAACTTCCATTTATTACTATTCCTTTACAATCATTTGGAACATTTTTATTTAAATTAACCTTGTAATACTAATACATTGAACCATAAAATATAACTCCATTTTTCATATTCAGATTTATGATTACAAAGGTTTGTAGTCAGCTGTTTACAATTATCAACAATAACAATTATCTGCTGTTTACAGCTGCAAAATGTTTAAATAAATGTCAATACACAGAGAACAGAAGTTGGCATAAACTGATACAAAATCATTATCAGAACACACAGCGGTGATCACATACATTTAATACTTCCTTATATAGGTTTAATATTGTTTCAGAACATTTTATCCTTCCTAGTTAAAATTCCTTAGTTTGGGTTGTGGTTAAAAAAAAAAAAAAAAAAACTTGAATTCTTTAATTTTTGTTTTTATTTTGATTCCGCAACACTGACATTGAGAGCATCGGGCTTTTGAGTCCCTCTGTCAAACAGTTAACTGCAATAAATTATACATAATGCAATAATATTATTTAATACTGATCTCCTTCTGACACCATAAAAATGAAGTATGATGTTACAAAGGATGAAATAAGTCACCTCACAGGCAAATGACGTCTGGAAAGTGGAGTAGGCTTTTCCAGAACTTTTTATCTCCCCACCCTATAGACAGACCTGGTGCATATGCTCAAGCAATCATTTCAAAAACAGGTGGAAAATATTTGAGCCTCCTTTGAAATAAAACGCTGATGATTCCGCACAGTTCTTTGGAAATGAGCTGCAAAGCTGAACCATCTGTCTGCCAGCCAAACAGAAGAATCTTTTTCAAGGTGTTAAAAGTGAACTGGAAGCTCATTCATCATGTTTTGCTGAACCGTTCATCTTGAAGGACCTGCATCACACCAGACTAAACAGTCGCGATTAAAAAAGAATATTCAATACCGCAAGCTCGAGAAGTTGTTGACTGAGGCGCCTTTCTATCTCTAAAGATTTCTGGCCATTATGCTGATTCTGCAAATAAAAAGGAAAGTGCTACTTTTGCCAAATCTCGATCAGCAAGATGATGGAATACAGTAGCTGGCTGATATAAAAACCAATTCTTCCTGCCATCTGCAGAAGGCTGGAGCCGGAAGGAGGTTCATGGCGGGTCTTACCAAAACATATGTTTGATGATGTAACACTGCCAAAAAGGTTTCATGCATTATTAAATCTGAAGGAATAAAGGTGTCCAGCTCCGATAAAAGCGGGAAACTGGCACGGCGAAGCACTATACATTTATTAACGGAGACACAAGAGCCAAATCTAACTTTGGGTGGAAAACTAGAGGCTTGGTTGCCAGTATGTTTCCAGGCAGCAACACAGATCACCATTCCCCGCGATTTAAAATGAAGATGAATTGAAATGTGCACAGGTTTCGACGCCTACTACATCTCTATATTTATTTAACTTAATCCAACCCACATGCAGTGTTAATGTCCAGGAAGAGAGATGTAAAGTAAGAGCGACACAGGGAAGGAGGACGGCCAATACCAAAACTATATTTAAAAGTGAAGTGAGAGCAGACTTTCTCCATCAGTCAGATATGTATAGTCCCACTTGCTACCACTAAGTACTAGGGCTTCACAAATCGATTGGCCATATAGATTAACAAGATGCTATTTGCATTTATACATGCTGAGAATTTTTATTACTCACATCATAATGTAAAAATGACAAAACAAAGAAGGAATTTCCTGGGAAAGTTGCTCAACTGGTTGTGATGCCGCAGCCCAGCCTGCAGCCAGCCACGATGCCGCTTCTCCGTCAAGTAAGTTGCAGTTTGGAACGTGTGCACCCACGGACTCATATGCAACATTATAACAAAACACTTGGCTAATGAACGAATGCTAACCACAGGCGAAACCAGTCGAGTTCTGTTGTTGAAGACGGGAGCTTTCAGCAGCTAATAGCGGACCTGGACCCCAGTGACTACTTCCCAGGACATGTGACTATTGGAAATGAATCACTAACTAACTATAAATGAGTTAGTAATTGAGTCACTCTGATGTCATGTCACATGTCTGATATTTATCTTAGCTGGCTTCACTGGCCGGTTACGAGTCCTCTTGCCAGCTACTATATCCGGTGAGATGAATTAATGAATCACAACAAAAAAATAATTTAACTTAATTGAACAGCTTGCTCTTCAGACAACAGGGAACCTTTGTAAGTGCAGGACTTCCTGGTCCATTGATCACACAAGACACATCGCAGCTAGGATGATAACAACAACAACAAACATGGAGGAATCTCTGAACAAAAGCAATCAAAAGCATCTGTTTGCTTTTGTTAAGGGAGGTTTTTCGCTACACAATGGCTAGAGTTTCCACTGCTCTGAATGTACTTGAAATTCTTATAAAATTGAAATTCTTCTTTCTCATACAAATATTTTCAAGACATTAAAAGAGCTTTAGTTTCAATAAGGTGATATAAAAACTTGAATATAGCCACCATCGTGGTTTATTGTGCTATTGTCAAACTGATGGAGAATAAGCAATATTTTGTTGTTTAAATGTTTGTATGGGACCAGTAATATACCAAATTCATTCAAATTGAAAAATGTGGCTTCTTGTGGCAGATATTCTTATACCATGAAATTCTCTCAAACGTTGATATAGAAGCACAAAAAAATGGAGAGTTTCGCTCGGCAAATGTTTCAGCGTATGTGAAAAAATTCAACGTTATTTTTTATCCTTTTTGCAGTAAATATTGAGCAGCTATTAACCACAATAAATTCTAAAATATTAGTTTTGTAATGGAGTCCCGCCTCTCATAAAAACATGCATTTGGCGTGGGCCGTTTCGACATCCGCCCACAAGTTGGGAATTCGTGGCCGGGCATCTGTATGTCAAACTTGTCCGATGCGGCCTGGTAATAAATCATCTGTGTAATTAGCGATTGACTGAAGCGTCTCTCTAACTGTGGGGAAAGAAACTCTGCAGCGTAATACATCAATTTTAATGGCATTTTCTTAATCAGAATGCTTTGCAATCAGCAGAGACCAATTACATCCCCAGAGATAAAGACTGGCCATTAATAATCAAACTTGGCTGCCAGGGCACTGGGTCCATTGTCAAAAGGCCGCAGGAGTTCCCTTCAAGTGGGCTATTCATTCAGGATGAGGTTTGAAGCCATCGTTGTAGGTGAAATGAATGAAATAAAAATGATAGTTTAGTACCGTGGGATGAGGGACAACCACGTCCTTCCAAATGAAATCATAAAAATAAGAGCAAGAGGAATTAATAGACAGTAAAAAGGGCATAAATGACTGCAGCCAGAGCAGTGATGAATGCAGACTGAGCAGTTTTATCACAGCCACATGTCGCCGAATACTGAAAAAGCCAAACATCAACACATAAAGATTTTAGCAGCATGGAAACGCCTTCTGTTCCAGCAGGAGTGTTGTGCTCACCGCCACTAATAACAGGAGCCCAGGAAATGAACAGGGAAAATCAATGGCCTGACCACTTCAATGAACCGTAAAGATGTAAAGAGGTTAAGTAACCAGGCCTTCGTCCTTCCCCCATTCATTTTGGGCCCAAACACGGTCTTTATTTAATACCTGGTAATGACACTCGTGTTGCTCAGCTGGACACCCAACTGTCCAGACCCTCAGAATGATCTCGATTCAATTATTATTGCAGATATAGTGTAATATTAGTTTGACTGCCGTATCCAGAGTCAAATGACTATGGTTTGGATTCTGAATGAACAGCAGTCTATGACACCGCCAAGGCAGAAGATATCGTGATTTCCGGACGATAGAGCGCACCGGAATATAAGCCGCACCAACTAAATTTAAGAAGGAAAATAGAACTTGTTAATAAATAAGCTGCACCGGTCTATAAGCCGTGGGTGCAGTGGTGCTGTCTGCACCGTAGAAAGGTCACTGGTGCTTAAAAATGCATGAGGATCACTTCTAAACTTTGAAAACGGGATCCAGCATGGAGACTGACATAAGAAACAAACTTAGCAATGCTCTGAATTTGAATCATGACCTCCTCACATCTTTTATTCTTTTATTAAATGTTCAAAATGCACTGTTTTTGCCCGTGTGTCCGAAGTTCCGACTCCACAGCCTCCTACAGGAGATTAGCTCTGTTGGTGGAGCTGCACACACGGGTGAAAATGGTAAATAGAACTCCTGTGATTTCTTTGGCTTGATCAGACGAAGCTCGTAAAAATCCTGTATAAAAATCCATATATTTGCTACTTTGTTGTACAAGTCGCAGGGTTCAGACTGGGAGAAAAAAGTAGCGGCTTATTGCTTATTTGGGAACATGGACGTGTGCTCAACTATGGGGCGAGAATGGGACAGCTTACATTGGCATTGAAAAAAAAGAATATTGGCAGAAAAAAACATTGAAATATATAGAGGGTTTCCACAGCGCGTCATCAAACCCGGAAGCCGCCATGTTGGAGATACTCACTGCTCAGCACAGAGCGGTACCGAAGGCGATTCTGCAGTGTTTCATTGAAAAAATGGTGAATTACGGTCGTGTTTTGGATTCTACGAATCATTCCGATCGTGAAAAACATTTTGAATTTTATAGACTTCTGAAAGTTATGTCAAATCAAGAGAACAATGCCAGAAGTTGTCGGATGAAAGGAGACGCTTGTGGTTCACGAAGCGATGGATAACATCCGAATATTGTGCTCATTAAAAAAAGAAAAAGTATAGCCTAAATGACTGTTAATTGTATTGCCGCGGAAGAGAATACAACAAACTTTTATCAGAACATGTTTATTGATGCCAACCCACACAGTTTTCAGAACGTTCCCTTAAAAAGCTATTTCTCTCTCTCGCTCTCTCACACACACGCGCACACTTATCAAAATGTTTAAAAACGTCACATTCTCATATAAGGCGCAAATGTCGCCGATTACTCGGTATAACAGTTCCCTGACCCATTCGCACACCATCTGGTTATGCGCCTCTGAACTCCGGTGACAGTTCAGATCCTCGGCGGTGGATGGAAGAGGTGAAAAAATAGGTAATTGACGATATCAGGATACGACACAGACGGCATACAGTCCGGGTCGTCGTTCACCCATGACGACGGAGTCAAAACGTACGGGTCTGCACCACCATTAAAGCTCAACTTTTCCAAGTGTCATGCATTTTCATGTTCATTAAGTCCCGCTCTGTATGTCCTGTCACGAGCCTTTCTGGTTTTTTTTTGCGTTTTTCCATCGCACTCCATTCATAGCTTATGGGGATGTTTACAATGAGTATCTCCAACATGGCTGCTTCCAGGTTGGATGACGCACTATGAAAACCCTCTATTCTTAATTTTAATACCATTCTAATTTTAACATACTTGTCTTCAATTATATACATTTTACGCCCTTATGTTTTTGTTTTTTTTATGTGGCATTTCCTTTTTGGTTTTATAAGACAGAGTTTCATTTATCCAGATTGAAATGTGGAACACGGAATGAAATGTGACGTCTAACTTACACTAACGTTGCTGGCACAAACAGCTGGCTGATTGACAGGCGGCATGAAACTTAAAAACAATCCTTTTTTGATTCATCGGCTGCCAGATGCTGTGCAGTAATTAAGGTATACAATTAATGACCTCGGTCATTGTGCCGCAGGTATTTAGATCGGGGAGAGTCTGCTGCCAACATTAATTAATCCCATCTACAAAACCTGCTTTAAAGCAAGAGACGATGGAAGGTAGGCTGCTATGAAGGAGCTGCGATGTGACGAATATGGGAAACAAAATGCAAATAGAATGTTGTTACAGACGCTGACTGCACCTCCTGAAGTGTGATTTATGTGTCCTTTTAACATGTAAAAAAACGCCTTTCACGCGACGTAGCTATATACAAAGCAACTGTGAGTTGCATTAATGCACAGTTTACATGTGAGCAATTTACATACAGGAGCTGATGGGTTTTCACCTTTACAGCCGATAGGAAGAAAGGAGAAGGAGAAAGACAGATTTCTGACACTTGTTCCTTTTAGCTGGGACCCTTGTCCGGATACATAACCTGAATTGGTCACTGGTCCATCACGTTGAAATATTGACAGGCAGCAAATCACACAACAAAAGGTGATGTGACTATTTGTTGAGATTTTCAGTGACTTTTTTTTGGAGTTGTTTGTTGTAGCCAGCACGGGGAAGTGAGTTGCAGTTAACTACTATTTCTGTTTTTGAATACAAGATAAATGGCTATTGTTGATATGAGCACATTCATGAAGAAAGTATTGTTTTTAACTGCTGTGCCATTTTTTATTGAAGTTTCCTCTTGGATGCTGAAGGTTGTAAAAATATGAGAGTATGAAACAGATTTTAGTAAAATAGTGGACTTAAAAGTACTTTTTCACTTCTTTTTCATTGTGCTACCAAATAAATATCAAGTAACTCACAAGTATTGGTATTGACAACAGTGTACGATGGCGCATTGTGTAAAAAGTATACATTTAGCAAAGTATTTGGTGGGGATTTGGACATACCATGGTACCGCTGGTACTGGTGGCTTGATGCAAACTGAGAATAAATTGTGTTGTGTCACTTGGAACTCAAATATATGTCAATTGTGTTGTCACCGTACTGTGTTATGGTGACATGAAGAAGTAAGGCAGGGACGAGCAAGCTCCTCCTTGGTGCATGATTACAATAGCATAGTATTTGTTTTCTTACCGATGAGGGTCTTCAGCGTGCATCATGTCCGGCCCGGTGTTTCTGGGACTTCAGTAAAACCCCAAATAAAGGTACTAAATGTGGATGCGCAGAGAAAAGCCTTCACATTACCACCAATTTAAGTATCTCACAATCTCAAGGCAATTGCAAAATAAATAAATAAATAAATATAATATATAAAAAATCTGAACACAAGGGCCAAAAAAAGGTGAAGGAAACAGGTCTACTAAAAAAACTGCTGCACCATTGACCGATCCAAACACACACCGAATTGCAAACACAAGACAACAGAAGCCACATTTGAACCTCCTCCTGCTTTTTTTCCTCCAGCTCTGACATTGTCTATATAAAAAGTCAAATACCATAATATTACAAATGTTTTGAATGAATTCCAAACAGCCACAAATACAGGGGAAATGAACAAGACAAAATATAAGTTGATCATTTTCACCATGCAGAAGAGGAAGCACCTCAATATCTCCTACTATGATTCAATTATTTCATGATTTATTACACATCACAACGTCCTATAAAGGGCAAAGTAATAGCTGGGAATTTCTGCATTTATACCAGGGCAAAACATACCCAGATTTTATAGATGATGTTTATTCCAAAGCAAGAATGAGATAGTAAAGCACACCTTATTAAAATGACTTAGGTTCATAAAAGCGACCCTGTGGGAGCTGTGGCTGTCAAAATAGCCTCGGAGCAGAAATACACTTGCAGCCGGGCGTAATGGGAGCCAGCAGAAACACCGAAACATGGCAGCGACTTGAGGAGCAACAAAGAATAAAAGACTTTTCGTGTCCTCCTTCAATCCACTGATGCAAAAGCGCAGTGTCGTTACGCAGGCTCGACAGGGTTACTACACACCCCCCACTGTGACATGAGCCCCTTGGTAGCAATGCAAACTCCAGGAGGTTCCAATATAAATTCTCACTCTTGTCTCAAAAATGTCAAGATAATTCCACTAGAATTATGTGTTCCGTATCGTAACATAATCACACATGAGGTAGTTATTTAAAACTCACTGGCCCTCAACCGTGGAGTCAGCTAGTCCAGGCCCCCAGCATTTTTTAAGTTCTGGCACCTTGCTTTTGTTCCAGAGTTGGTAGCACACACAAACACATTTGAGAAAACCATGTCATAAACAGACACAAAATACATTGTCACTCCCAAGGAGGGCATATCCTGACGCTGAGGGTAGCATGTCGAGTGAAAGAAATACAGAGGTTGGGGTTAGCCATGGGATGGTGCTCCAGATATTTATGAGCTAAAATTGTAAGGTATATTCCTCCTACTATTAAGGCGAAACAACATCGAAGCTGAGATGTCAAAAAAACTTTGCTCGCAAGTGTATTCTTGCCTAAACAAATATAAATCAGGTGGTCATAATGTTATGGCTGAACTATGCAGATTAGGTTGCATATAAAACACTAGCCACAACATCAAACAGCAAAAGGAAATATATTTCAGCTAATTTAGAAAAAGAAATACGACCGCAGCAATCACAACAAACCAAAAAATGTAATTGTAAAAGAAAAAAGTAAAACATCAGCGTGCCGCCTGTGAAGCTCGTGTTACATCGAAGAGGTTTCTTAGCCTCAATTTGAAGCGATTACGACAAAACTAATGCTGCCTCTTCCACATTGCTTCCCCGCCTATTCCGAAAAACGCTTTCATCATGAGGATATCAAAGCGGCTCGCAGACAACCGACTCCAGACACTGTGGAGTCTGTTACCTTTTAATGATCAACACGGCCAAAACATCCTAAAAATCCAGAGTGATCAATGAAGAGCTGGGATTTTTTTAAGTGCAATTTCAAGTGCAGGTCACAGATGAAGTGTGTGCAGTGTGGATCATGTGATGCAAGATTGGAGCGGCTCATCGTCACAAACACTGGAGATGAAAAAGCTGTTAACAAGCGAGTACATGGATGCTGGAGACACCGAGTGGTACGTTTCTTCACTGACAACACAAAGACACTCACAGAGCTGCAGATCGCATGAGGACAAGGAGACATTTTTGGGTTCAATATCATGTCAGTAAGTAATTATTTGGGGGGGGAACTTGGGAGTGATATGTCCATGAAGTTTGACAAAAAAAAATATTGACCAAAATGAATTTGTGAGCACTCAAACATTAATGATGGACACACTATAAGGGCATGGGTGCAACAAGTGTTTATTAAAGAGGGCAGATCGAAGGAGGTGGAAAGGCACTGAAATTAAATACCAACATTTGAATAAAACTGCCTTCGTTCCATCAAATCCTGACAATGTAAAAAGACGTAGCACACATGCCAAACCTGTGAATGGAGTTCTAGCATTCTAACAACAAAGAAGAAGCTAGCACAAGCTACGCCAAATGACCTCGCTACATTAGCGTAACAACTCGAACGTTGAAACAGATGCCAGATTGCGTTTGCTAGCGCTTATCCAAGGTCGCACAGGCAGCAGCCAAAGCCAAGAGACCCAAGTCTCCTTAATGTGAGAAAAGGCCAGCGACAGGACACTACATTCCAGTGTAGCTAAAATATTTTCTCAGCTTTACAGTTTTCTTGTGGCGGAGCTGCCAGCGATGAACGATGACGTCAGTTACGTTGAGTAGGAATAGACGGTTTCTGCCATTTTTTGAATGTAAATAATAAAAATACACTGATAAGATGTCATCAGTCGGCGGCAGAAATACTCGGCTGCCCCGCCCAGAGAAAATGATAAAAGCCAAGAAAATAATTTACAAACACCCGAGGCATCAACACAAAACATCAATTGCTGAAAGAACAAGCTGCCCTCTTGCGTACCAGAGAAATAGGTGACACATGAGAAACTTTGGCTGTCCAAACCACAGACTTCATAACTAAAATATGCCTCCCCAAAACATCAGCTTGGCACTTTAGACTTGGCGATTTAAAATGTCCCTGAGAGCAGACGGAGAATGAATAAAGCCATTCCTATTGAAGTCATGAGGAACAGCGAATATCAGTCTCAACTGGTGCGTTCTGATTCTCTCATCATTTTCTTGCAACAAATAAGTAGCAAAATTAGTTTGGGAAACATCAGTTTTAAGCACTTTCAGTCCCATGTTATTCTCATTTATCATAGGTTTCATGGGTGAGCTGTGTTTTGGTTCTGTTGCTTGGAGAGAGTGAGAACTGCTCTCTTGATATCCTGCTATACACAATCTGCTATCAAGCTGTCCCGGCGTTGGATCGCTTCCCCTGCTCTGCCGGGGTTCAGCAGGGCTCAATCCAACATCAACTCCACCGGTGTCCTTCACACTATCATCCACCACTAGCTCCTTCAATTCGGGCCATGCTCCGCGCTTGTTCAACATGTCAGGGAAGGGCATCTTTCACGGCGTCTTGGGTGTTTTAAATGAAAACATAAAGCCATAGGAAAAGCCATCTAATAAAAACATTAGAGAAATAGGATTACACTCTGCTATTTTTTTTCCCCCAGTGTGTTTACATCACGAGGTTGTGCTTTCCATCTAAGATCCCGGAGAAAGTCTTAATGAATTGGCTGCAATTCTCCTACGACTTTAATGCGTTTTACATTAGTGGAGACTTCATATTCATATGCAAAGAGTCATGTCGCACTAACATGCACTTCAGCATCAAGAGGCACTTGAGCATTGCATGAAAAATCAGACGCAAAGATTCTAATGTTCCTTCCGCAAGTTAGTCCTCAATTCTGACAAATCAAATACGAGACTAAAATGCATCAGATATCTGATTATTTTAACGCTGGAGAACTTTCACTGAGTGTGTTGTCTGTGTCCCTGAATCCATTCATCTACATTGAAGCGCAAATATCACAGGACTATTTGATTTTAAAATTCATGAAACACATTTTTTCCCATTCACGCCGTACAAATAATGAAAACGCAATATGGCAATATGTGATCTGCATCTATGGCAAGTCACCGCAGTCTACAGGGAAATAATAATCCGGTTCAGTTGAACTTGTTGGGGAAGAGCCATTTTAAAGTAACTTATGCTACGAATACCATCCAAGTTTGGATGCTTTAACCAATGATGGGAAGTGAAATATTGAAGCCTTTTATTGTCCTCTAAACAAGATTTACATTCCTTGCATGCATGTTTTATTATGTATTTCAATTCAAATCACAATCCAGGCAGACGTGTGTTGTGCCTATTCTTGATTTTTTTGTAAGTCGACATTTACCTTCTACTTGACTGGCTTTCTAAGAATATTAATATGCACAACACTAATCAGAAAAAGATCAAAATCTCTGTCCAAAAACATACACGTCATGTACATCTTAAATTTCCCACGATTATGAGGGTTGGTGCACAAGAACAGGATCAACACTGTATTTACGTACCTCATTCTACAAGTCAAATGGAGCCTTCAAGTTTCATATAGAGACAGTAATATCAAGGATCAATATGAAGGATGTTTTTTATTGTGGTGCCCCCCAAATAAATAAATGCACTATATTGCTTTACATGGTAGTAAACCTGCATGGTTTGGCTGGGGGTTTTGCCTAACATCCCCCTTGGTATCGCTTTGCCTGGTCCTTCAACTTGGAACCCCACTCCATTCAAAATGCCCCCAGCAATACAACTCTTCACTGGGACACTCAAACACATGCACAAGGTAGAGGATTCAGGAAGTGACAGCTCCTCTGGAGAAGCATTAAGACAAAGTTAAGGAGACCAGACTCATGAAAGGGAATAAAATTTTAGGAGTACTCACTGGATTTGTCCTTTGGCTTTTCGAAGTGGGCTAACTGTTGCAGCACATTACGGGACTTTTTGTGCATGTGTTCAGCAGTGACAGGACATCAATAATAGACCTTGTGCGGGTCATAATGTGACATCCCGGCCTCCAGTCTCACATGGCAATCAGCTCAGTCATAAGGCCTGTCTAGTTTTACACATTAATCTTGCTGATTTGGACGCTCTGTTTGTGTTTCAATGGCGGCATAAAGTGCATTTGTGTATTCCATTATTTTCATTTTGGTGGAGTTTGGGGGAGTGATAGTCCCCATTGGCGTCACGAAACCTCTCCGCTCCTGCTGAGTCTGCATTACTGTTAGCTTAACACTCAGACACCTCTATTTTGAAGTCGAGAGCGAGCGCAAACACAATCCAAAAAACACTGCAACATCCGAGCTGCTGCCTTACACCCAGAGACGTGCAACGCCTTTGTCAGAGCCTGCAACTGTCTCTCTTTGCAGTTATATTTGCTAAGGAACCTCGGCTCCGTTTCTGTTCTTCGGACTCCTTTCAACCACGGTGCATCGCCAGAGGCAAAAACCAGCGGATCACAACTTCATCCAAGAACAACAACGTACAGCTTTTCATCTGTCCAACCCTCTGTGCACCCTCTAAGTCCCTTATCCTGGCAAACTGCTTTCCCTTCCAGGAGGAGAGCACAGAGGAAAACGCTCAAAAATAATAACGGCCTCGAGGAGCAAAATTGTAATTTGTCGACCATGACAACAGGAGTCGTTTTACGCTTGGCCTTTGTTAATAGGATAAATGTCTCTGGGTAATTTCTAAATGAATTCCAGCGGCCAAAGCCAGGTCAGTGGGCCAAGGTAAATCATGTTTGATAGAGACGGATTATCCCCGATCAAGTTTATTGCAAAGACGCTAGTGACCAACAAGAGGAATCGCAATACTTAAGCAGAGAAGAGGCTTCTCTGCATCACAACAAGGAGCTACGGCTGCCGAACATGACATCACTTCAGCATTTATAAATCCTGACAGGGAAGTCATCCATGCTCCAGCAGCTGAGATAAGTACAGGGCTCCTGATATTAACCAAAAAAAGGCATTGTTCTATCAACCACTAGTGATGTCAGGGAGATGAAAGCTCGCAAGTGTAGACGGAGGAAACCTGCTGTGCTCAACTACAAGCTTTTCATTCTTTCTGTAACAGATATGATGAATATGGAAGAACGTGAAAGCATACATATTTAAGGACTCAAGTTTGTGAGGTTTTAGCCTTTGATTTTGCATTTGAGTTGCGTAACAATAGATTCTAATAAACCATTTGAACATCATGGTCCTCAGGTGATGACACAAAATGAACAGCAGAATACCAAGCAAAAATAAATTGGCGCAGAATACAGTACTTTTGTCAGCCATCATTTATGTTTATTTTCTCCCAGCTGACGTTTCTTCCAACGACAACAACTCCATCCTCAACCCAACTTCAATACAGAAGGGGCGGGGTCACACTTCAATGCGTGGCAGGTCTCGTTCACAAAATAAAAAAAATGCTAAACTATTCAAAGGTGCACAAAGTAAAATATTTACAAATGTTTTCCTTTATTTATACTCTGCTCAATTCATATTGCTTAAGTACTATTTTTGACATTATCGCTGGCGTAGCCCACGGCCAAACCCTTAAAATAAGCTAACAGTAATTTTACTGCGTAGTTTCTGATTGAAAAAATAAGTCTATAATAATGAACTTCAACTTACGAATATTTTGTAAAGAACTGTAAAAACCTTCATCACAGATCAAGGTAGTACTTGCTATGTGGCTAAGTTTGTTTTGGCTCTGTAGAGCAAAACACAACCACAAGGTGCTCATCATTTTGTGATATTACTATTTTGTTACACTTCTACGCCACGTTGTCTATCATTGTTTTATTGTCCAGCCGTACCCTTGTATGGTAAAACAGCTAGGCTAATGTGATAGCTAGGAGAAAGCTCCACCTGTAATTTTGAATCTCCAATATCACTCACTAACAGATCCATTGTTGTCTTTTCTTCGGAACAAGGCTAATCATAACCTGTCATAAGCTGTCATAACCTCCAAGTTTTTTATTTGTGTGATGAGCTAATATGCTAAGGTAAAGGGCGGCGCTACTCGGCAGATGCAGAGTTCAAAGCTTCCAGTCGGGTGAACACAATATCAGGCTTTTAGCCAGGAGGGCGTCTGGGCGTCTGCAAAACATGAAAAAATGGACGCCCCATTCTTGACCATAGCTTGGCCGCCAGATGCCGCCATATAGCCATGTAATCTGGCAGCCTAGCTACGGTCGAGAATCGGGCGTCCATTTTTTTCATGTTTTGCAGACGCCCTCTTAGCTAAAATTGATGATGCTGAGCAGCAGCTCAATATAACAATGGGCTGATATCTCAACTTCATATCCCTGTCTGTCTCAGTATTGATAGAACAGCAGCATCACCCAGCCCTAACACAGAGTAGGCCAATTTAAACTCAGAATTGTTTGTGGTGTAAAATGGCCACCCCATTAAAAAAAAATCTCCAGAGGAACCATTGTCCATTTCTCTTTCCATTTCATTCTCTCGCACGACACTGCTTTCCAAAGTCCCTACGACTGCGGTGCTGATAGCTCAAGCACCTTTGTTATTTTAACACCCATACAATGTCTTGAATCGCGCAGCCCTCAGCTGAACATACTTTATATTTCTGCTGCGGCGTTCTCATCCACCGGCACTGTCTGGCTCTTTTAGATATGCAGAGACAATTCTGTCATACGCAGCAGATGAGGCGAGAAGCCCTCTGCTAAATGTCTCCTGCTCAGAGGCAAACGCATTGTTTTACCTCATCGAGTGCAAATCTCCCTGCCTGTTCAGGGAGGACTAGGACCAAAGCCCTTAATCCCCGGCCTCGATTGACGAGGGGCGACTGACTTTTCAAATGTCGCCATTTAGGAAAGTGTCCTGGCCCACATGCTCGCTGGGTTACAATAATAGCGCTTATTAGGGCGGCACATATTTCTATATCGTCCGACACGAGACAGGCATCAGATGAGTGCTAAATGTGGCTCTCTGATTATGTCATAACACTATTATTGGAAGCAACTTAATGCTTCTCGCCTGTCATAGGTGGATCAGCGGGAACCTGTGAAAATATCCGTCACACCCCAGCACCGCAACACGCCCGGCGCTTTGTCACAATGATCGTAAAACAGTACTCGATTATTCAGCACTGTTATGGAGGTTACTTTGAGAACTTGCACTTTCACACACTGGTGCGGGTCAACAACACAACAGGAACCTAGAGGACAGGTTCAATTTCCTTACCAGCTATTACGACAAAATCTGACAGTTGGGGAACAATATTTTTGCGCGGAGAATCGCTGCCCCCGGACCACAGAATAAACCCACAGTCCTCTTAAGACAAAGTCGTCGACAATAGCAACACACACCATACCAGAAAGAAGGAGCTTGGCCAAAGGTGGGTTGTAGAACACACCCTCACATCGGCACTCTCACAAAAAATAAAAGTGCTTCCATGGAAGGGAAATAACGGTAACAGGATTTATCGACACATAAGTAGATACCCTCCCAGGTCAGCCTTTTCACAGCCCTGATAACACAGCAGGAAATTAACTATGCAACAATAGAGAAATGTGTAGGGTCAATTTCTAAGCAATGAATCACACCAGAGTTGAGTGTTTAAATTATCGCTATGTTCAACTGTCTCCTGAGTACTATTAAAGGACCGTGTCAGGGAAAGCGTTTGTAGCATCCTGTGCTGTTCTCATGTAGGCATCACGGCTTATTCTGAGTACAAACAGATGCATGTGGTCTGAATACAAGCGCTCAGCTCGGGATGACTCTGGGTTCATCCCTGGGACCCAGATTTGCCCTCAGAACAGTCCTTTAGACAGATGTTTTCTGCAGGTGGTTCTACACTCTCAGTGATATGACCTCGGCTTTCCCACAATGAAAGATGGTCTCAATCCAGAACAAAGGAGTCACTTTGGCTGATCGGTAATCTACTCATGTTTTTTTCAGTTTCCATAGAAAATTACACGATGAAGCTGAAAACTGCTACTAATCCTAACCGAAACCAGAAACTGCAGATTTCAGCAAACCTCTCGCACCGTCAGAATAAATGACAATGAAGTGAAGTTGGGCACTATAAAGGAAAGTTTGCGGCTGACTTTGACACAGCTGTCTGTCATCTGTTGTTGATGACTCGTTTCCTCGTGTGACCCATTTCTTCGGAAAATGTCTCTCCAATGGCTGTCAGCGGAAGTAGTCCCAGGTTGGCGACCGGCTGACGGACTGTTACTTGGCGAAATGTCAGATTTGGTTCTGCAAAGCGCAGCCTGTCGCACGAGGTTCCACATGAACTTTGTTTGGTCTCTCGCCCGTGAGCGCGTGCGCACAACGCCAGCAGCAGCGCACGCACGGTTAACCCAAGCTCCCCGGTCCTCATTCATCCTTTCATTCATGCTCCGGGGGTCAAAGTGTCGCCCCCAGGTCTGGCTCCAAACCCCCGCATGCAGGCGAGAGCCGGCGGCTGCTGTGACACTCACCTCCGCGGCCGCAGCTCCTGGTTCCGTCCCCCCCCGGCGTCCGTCCGTCCGGTCGACGCAGCTCTCACGCGTGAACGTCTTTATCCCGCAATAACTGCTGGTGCATTGTACATCAGGAGGAACAATGGTGCGTGAGTGGAGTGCGCGTGCTGGAGTCCGCGTGTCACCAAGTCCTATGGACTTGACAAGCGCGTGTGTGTGCGCGGCGGAGGATCCGAGATGTGAGCGCCTCCTCGAACTCAAACACCGTGTGGTGGTCACTTTACTCCCGATGCTGCCGCTGCTCCTCCCCTTCGACTGTCATCTGCCCTGCCTGCTCTTACAGCGCCGCCCTCAGGCCACTGTCTGTAGCTACATCTACCTGCTTACAGTGCAGGCCATATCCAGAAGAAACGGGGAATGAAGGCGACATTAACATGAAAAATATTTAAAAGCAGAAGCATTAAATTATTTAAAAAAATGTAAAAAAGTAATGAAATTGTGCTAAAAATTGTAGGTATAATTTCATTATATCCACACATTAATTAGAGTTGTCAGGATAAATATATTTGAACACTGAAAGAAATAAAAGAGAATAATACAATGTGAGAATAATAATATGAAGAATATGAATTGTATTATTATATGAGCAACACAGGTCAACCACAATTTGTTGTAACTTTCTGGCAGTGCTATGGAAAAGGTGATTTTTATTCATTGCATTATATATTTATGGATCATTATTCATTCGTTTTCACTTGGAATTGTTTGTCATTGTGTGTGTTGAGATGACCTGTCCTTAAGTGGAGGTGTATCAGTATGTGAGGGCCCCTCAGAAGCAAGGGGAGGCAGGAATACTGTTGAAAGTAGTGAGGAAAGTGGGATATGAACCGCATCAACAGGTCACGAAGTTACAGCAGGAATTATCTGCGTGATGTCAGTGATTTCTATTGCCTTTGTTGGGGTTTTATGCATGTGTTCTCAGCGCTGAGTCAGAACTCCAGGGAACTTTTTATGGGTCTTTTTTTTTTTTTACTGCCGAGGATTCAAACTAGAATATTGAAATTAAATTAAATTAGAAGACCTATTGTCACAATATGAGGTCGACATATATGCTGGCTAAATCAGCACACACACATCACACACTCAGTCGCTCCTCCAGAAGCCTTTCCCCCAACTTCGCTATGGACAACCTTTAGCCACGGTTACACGCTTACTAACTATGAAAAGTGCAAGTCCAGCTATAGCCATATTACAACATGTACTGATGTTGCAAAACTTCAAACACCACAAACATGTACATATAAGACTGGGTTTATTGTGTATAGTGAATATACATAGTTGCGACAGGTACTTTTTTCCCTGGGTTTTTGCATTCCAATGTTTTCCCAGGGGAAAAAATACAGTTTGTTCAAACTAATTCCACACTTAACTACCTGTAGTTTTCCAAGCTACACTTAAGAAGGGTACAGATTTTTCCTTGGTCATTTTCTCCATCACCTCGACCACTCTTAAAAAGAACATTCTGGGTTCTGTCTTCTTTATGATGGCATCCACTCCGCTCCTTGGTCTCGCTGGTGTTGTGTCATAGCTGACCTTAGGAACGGCAGCTTGCAAATCTCATCCTCTGTGATGCAGAGAACTTCAGAACACGACATGTTCCACAGATTAAAGGAGAAGTCGACGCAGTAAAAAGTGAGACTCAACCGAGCCCCTGATTTAAACCGATTCCAGAAGTATGAAAAAGTACATTAGAGCGTAATAAAACCGAACATTTTACAGTCTAAACAAAGATAAAAAGATTGGATCAGCTCAAGCAGCACTCACACATTTCAAAACCATTCATTAAAACACTTGCAAAAGCTACGATGTGTTTATTGACCCTGACAAGTGCAGAAGCGAGCAAATGGATGATATATTGTTTCTTTGTATTCTTTTTAAAGAGGAGTCATTTTCAATATTTCATACAGCTCATCCTGTGACAGGCAGCATTCCTGCTTCTGTCTCCGACTACAACAACTCAAGAAACTGTCAGAGTGGGAGTCCTTCAGTTGCACAACTAAGTTGAGGGGAAATATTTTCATGAGCTGTTAAAAACGGCCTTCGCTCCCTTTAAAAGTCTCCCCCCCTCGGTGCAGGCTTCTAATGCGCAGTGTTAGTGCCGGTAAACTAACTCCCACCATCCCAGCTTTTTCAGACCTACCTGGTACTTGGATGCAGATAATTGCATTTCATTTGCAATCAGCCCTGATGGGATGACAAGAGTGGAAAGCCGCAGGAATCCTTTTTAGCCCTGAAAACTTGTCAGCACTGGCAAACCTTCGGTGGAAACATCAGCAGAGCCATTATTTTAGTCACTTCATAAAGCTCACTGCACTTTTCTAAATGATACAACATGATGGTCCCTTGTTTCTTTTCCATCAGGAGGAGGCTGAATTTCTTTGGCCTGGATGATGTATCACAGTTTCATGCGCAACTTTGGTGCTGACATTCTTTGACTACCTTGTTTGTACACGTAGACAACACGAACACATAAAACAAACCTATCTGTATAATGCAATAACTGAGCTGCATTAAGAAAAAATTCAAATAGATAGATAGATGGATGGGTAGATGGATAAATAAATGATGGATGATAGATGGACAAATGGATGATGGATGTATGAATAGATAGATAGATGGATGGATGGATGGACAGACAGACAGACAGACAGACAGATAGAAAGATAGATAGACAGACAGATAGAAAGATAGACAGACAGACAGACAGACAGACAGATAGATAGATAGATAGACAGACAGACAGACAGACAGACAGACAGATAGATAGATAGATAGATAGACAGACAGAGAGACAGACAGACAGACAGACAGACAGACAGATAGATAGATAGACAGACAGATAGATAGATAGATAGATTGACAGAGACAGACAGACAGACAGACAGATAGACAGACAGACAGATAGATAGATAGATAGATTGACAGAGACAGACAGACAGACAGACAGATAGACAGACAGACAGACAGATAGATAGATAGATAGATAGATAGATAGATAGATAGATAGATAGATAGATAGATAGATAGACAGACAGACAGACAGACAGACAGACAGACAGATAGATAGATAGATAGATAGATTGACAGAGACAGACAGACAGACAGACAGATAGATAGATAGATAGATAGACAGACAGACAGATAGATAGATAGATAGATAGATAGATAGATAGACAGACAGATAGATAGATAGATAGAGAGATAGATAGATAGATAGATAGATAGATAGATAGATAGATAGATAGATAGATAGATAGATAGATAGATAGAGAGAGAGATATCATATCTGACACTAAGTGATGGTGGATTTTATCATTTTCATCGCTGTGTGAACAGGTCTTAAAAATACTTCAGTGATATTGGAAATGAATAGAGATGCTGTCCATGTTGTTAAGTTAAGAGCACAGTTGAAAGAATAAATATGAATATTCTGGGGCACTGCATGAGTCATGACTGTTAAAAATAAAACCAATGATCACTGTACAGGAGAAACACAAAAGAAAATCTTTTTTATGCCGTCAGTAGTTCAGCCATAATTAAAATAAAAGGTATTATTTATAGAGACGTTTTTCAAGGTTTTCACCTCATTTAAAGCTAAATAAAATGATCAAGATTACAAACATTCTAGGTAAAAAGGAAGCAGCGAAAACTATACAATATGCGGAAGTGCAGTCTGAAGTGGTGAGTTCTTAGATATGATGTTAGTGTACGGACGGTCTGTGACTTCATAGCGGATGAAAGATCCAAGAGGAGCGGAGCAGAGACGGATGGGGTGGTGTTTTGAGGTTTTAAGAAGTGCAGACAGGAGATATGAGGGAGAAAGTTTGTGGAGGTGCTTTCAACCTGAGGTGTAAGGTTTTAAAATGGATGTCAAGATGGATGAGGACTGTTCCCTGAGGACTTGAGTGATGATGATTTTCAAAAACACACCTTACTCACCTCACTGATCAAATATCAAGTTTATCATCTGTAGCCATTAGTGCGACAATTCTGCATAGATCAAGTTCCCTGACCGTAAGAAGTCACACAGCAGTTCAAATGCACATTTTTAGCGCACAAAAGAGCAAGTAGATCAGTTCAGTCATGTCACCTTCACTTGTGTTGAGTGAGCAGTGAGTTTGTCTTGGCCTCTTGAATAATTCATCTACACTCAGAATGAAATAAAAATGAAAATATTTCCACTGCAGTGCTGATGCTAAAGCTAAACTCAATCCTCATCATAGCTGCAGAAACGTTTACAATCCCTCTGTGGCATCAGGGTTCTGATCCTGTCTTATTATTATTGCTATTATTATTATTATTATTATTAATAATAATTTATTTTATTTTTGAATGGCACTTCCCCCCCGGGCCGTGGGGTTGACTCCACTCGCCCCAACTTTCTGTCCAAATTTATTTGCTCTGACCTCTTTTAAATTCTTGGATGGAGCAAGACACGGACCACATGGAACAGCTGAGTCAGCATTTGCTGCTGGTCCCATATCTATGAGGCTTCTTTACATAACAGACTGCTCATTATTTTTCAGTTCTCTCTCAATGCCTCAACTCAGTTAAAGGATCAGCATTCAGACGACACTTCAGAGTGCAAGTCCTTCAAATGTACTCACAATTAAGGTATAGGAAGGAATATAATATCCCAAGCGACTTATGCATAGCTCCCAGTCAGCAGCAACATTAAAACTTCCATTCTGGGTCCGGGTGCACTTCGCCACGTTCAAGCCACAACCATTTCGGATAATAAGACACTTAAGAAATTAAAGATTTAGACGACAGTTGGACTCATTAAAGTGTCACCGGTGGGTTTTTTTTTGTGTGTGTGTCCTCATCTCTGACTGTAGTGCACTCCAGCTAAGAGGAGAATATCTATAAAAGGCTTGTTTTTAACCAGCTCAGTAAGATATTCCCCAGAGCCAAGTGAGGAGTGTGCGACTTTTTATAAGTATATCCTTAAACAGCATTGCGGGGAATCATGAGGAGTGGCAGATAGTGAGACTTAGCCACGCTCCTTTCTTTTAAAAGTTTTCTCCTGGTGTTTTTTTTTTTCCTCCTGCCATGACAGCTCCAGGGAGGATGTGCAACAGAGTGTGCTAATTTCAGTCCACTGAGCCATATCTGATCCTGGAGGTGGACGCCTGACTGAAAGCTGGACTGAGAAGATAAGCATCATGTTCAATGATGAAGTGAGCTTTGATTTACACATTTCATCGGCGGTATATCATTACATCCGAGGACGGCGATAGATGAGCTGGAAAGCAGGCCTTTATATGTAAGAAGATTTTCAAGGGCAGTAATGATAATCATATAAGTACAGGATTACGCAGCATAATCGGAAGTACAATTACGTGGTGAAGCCCTTTAATGGAGGGTTTACTGAGGTGGATTATTTTGGGGTCACGAGGTGTCACCACTGTCTCTTAGGGCAATGAATTGTGCTTTATGAAAATCATTCTTTTGTTCTAAGGTTTTTCTGGGGTTTGCTGAAGGGTCTGCCATGGGCATCACCAGGGGAACCTTACTCAATGCTTCTCCCTCTTTATACTGTAGTGCTGTGGTCAAGACCATCTGACCCCAGGCCAAGTTCAGACTGACACTACTGCATATAGAGACCAAGTCATAGAGATGAGGGCCCGAGACTGAGCTGAGACCTAGATCGATGAGTAGTGAGAGACCAAGACCAAGACTGACACCAAACTATATACAGAACACAAACGCCTATTGTCATGTCCCGGCAGATTTATTTCTTACCGCTATAACAAAACTTTTTTTAAACCAATTGAGAATTAAAGTGCTACTGTACTGGAACAAACTCGTACTTTGTTTTGTATTCCATTTGGGGTCGTCCTACATTGGTCCTGATCTCTACTCTGTCTTGGTCCCTACATGTCTTGGTCTTCCCTTAACCTCGATGTCGGTGGTCTTGACTCCAACACTTTGCTTTTGTAAATCCAAATAAACTGAAACAAGGACCAAGACCTTGTGGTTTTGAGGCTGAGATTGGTCTCGAGTACTACAAAACAACATTTATATTGTAGTCTATGACAGGCTAAACTCCCAGCCCCTTACAGATTACCAAACATCTTGTTATATTTTGTGTCTCATTCGTGCTTTTACTTTGTTACTTCCCGTGTTCCCGGTTCCGTGTCCTCATCTGTTTCTCTCCAGCTTAATGGCAAACGCAGCTCGAACTCATTACGCTGATCATCTCCCATGGATATCTACTCCCGGGTTCCAGTTTGCATTTGCCAGATGGTCCGTTGACGAATCTTGGTGGGATTTATTTCCTCGGTTTGAGTGTGTGTTTTTACCTCTACCGAGCGTCCTCAGTTATATAGTAGCCTCGTGAGTTTAGATCCAAGTGGTTTTTCTGTTGTCCCACTTTTCAGGGTTGTATTACTTGCACCTGTTTTCTGCTCCAGGTTTTTTCCCTCTCCCTTCGTGTTTGCCCTCCGCGCTCCACTTTGGTGTCGTCGCCCTCAGTTTCTATTATTGTTTGTGTATTATTTTCGTGTTCATTATATTAAATTATTGTTAACAGCAACTCTCGCTTGTCTGAGTCTTCTGTGAGTCTGAGATCATCTGCACACATGACACATTGCACCCTTTTTCTTAAAGTCAGTTTGCTCATGCACCTACCTGCGGCTCCTTAACATATGAGGTTACTGAGAAAGGAGAGAGCTTTTGCTGCAGCTCATCACCAGGCTAGTCCCATAAAAGGGCTCATATGACAGAGGAGGCTGTAGTGATTTGGAGTGAAGTGGGGTAGTAACAGAATACTACAAGAACAAATAAAGCTTATTTCAAAAAGTCAGGAGGAACACAAATGGATGAACACCGTCAACGATGGTAGCAAAATGTCTTATGTCCGACCGGAAAGGCAGTAATAGATCACTATCAATTAATACGTTCCAGAAGTTGAAACAAGAATGACCTGCATGAATTTATGGTGATGACGGGAAACTACTGGCAACAATGAGGATTGATGTGTTTTCTAACCTGCCTTTCTGTCGCTCTCACTTACTTGAGCAAGATACTTGAACTTGAACTACCTTTCCCATCTTGTGTCTGACAAAAAGGAGCAGACCATCTGACTGGATCAGATGGTCTGGCTGTTCGACAAACATTGCACAAGTTTGACCATGAATGTTGGAGATACCAGATAAACATAGAGCTTTACGGACATGGCAACGGTGAAGAGGTTACTACGGCGGATGACAGAGTTGGGTATAAGGCCCATTTACAGTCCCTTTACAAATAGAAATGTTCCCAGCCTTTTCAAACAATGTTACCGTCACTGAACACATACTTCCATGCGTTCTTTGTGTTCCCATTGCTGTTCACTAATATTTCCACCAGGGGGAGCAGCCCAGAGTCAAAGTTTGTATCTGTAAGCTTTGTGGAAACGTGTAGAAATACAGAAGAAATGAGCGGAGGACATGAACTCCGTATGCATCCGGATCCGTACGTGACGCAGAGCATAAATGGCCCTTTAGGTGGAATGGACTGACTCTCTGTGGTGGCCACTGAAGGCAACTGAAAATACAAAAGAGCTTGAATTATGTAGAGCCATACCAAAAATAAATAACGCTTGTTAATTCGTACTCGCAGTAGTTGGCTGGTCTCCTTTCAAGCACAGTTATTCAGACATTTATGGACAGTACATCTCACTCTCTAATGTAAATCAGAGCAGCCGTCTCGCTGGCCTGCAGGAGCCGTGCAATTTATATTTTAATATTTCTTGCTTTTATTGGTGTCGTCATTTAACACCAGCAGCTTTGTCTCGGAGCAGAAGCCGTGGCAATAAGACAAAGGGGTTGTTCACGTGCGCGAGGTCAACAACACTTTATTACACAAACTACAGCTTTAAATATTGTATGAAGTACTTTCTGGAATTATCAGGAGCAACAGAGCGGTGATTGGTGGAGAGCTGCGAGGAGTGTTAATATCTCAGCGTTCCAGCGTGTCATAAATTATTAGTGTTTAGGACTCATTTCATCACGTTGGTTGCAAACAAAGTCAGCTGATAGTTTGGTCATAAACTTACAGTGTGATACAGAGTAATTTTCAACTCAATTTAAGGGCTTGACTCAACTGTACAATTGTTTAACATGGTATTATTGTTCACTTATATTTACATTATACATTAGCACTCTGTTAAAAGACATGAGAAACAAGTGGCCTTTTGAAGTGAAGACTGAACCGGTACTTTTGAGAATTTAAATCCTGACATGAGAGATGAACTGCCAGAGCCACAAATTGTGTATTTTATGACAAAGACAAAATGAAATTTTAGCACGAACCATTTTTTCAGAATTTGTATTGTTGAATTCAGTAGCCACCAAACAATCCGAAGAGCAACGGAAGAAATATGTGGATTGTCCCGCTCAAGAGCAAGGTAGTTTGTTTGTCAGTGTGCATGCTCTACCTTGTGACCTTGTGTTCTACCGACCGATTTGCAGTCGGAAGTCTTAGCTCTAGCTACATAGATGTGTAAGTCTCTTTATGTTTGTTTTCATATGCCAGGTTGATTGTCCGAATTCTAAAGCTAAAGTTCTACTGAATCCCCATGGTATCCTGACTATATCGTCCTCACCGATATTCTGGGTCGTTTTTTCAGCCAATAATTTGCTGCTAAAATTTTCCATCTTCTACTCCACCATACTTCCGTTGCCGTTTCGTCATCACTGTTTCAGACTCTGACCTGGTCTATAACATTTCTACAAACCACACGCTGCATTACAGGCCCCTCTGACAGGTGCTTCATCATCTCCTACTCTCACTCAGGGGGCTGTTCATTCCTCTGGGGCCTAAACATCCATCAAATCCAACACTCGGTATCCAGTAGTTATGTTACCGCCACACTTATAGCCTTCTTTGTCACAGACTGTCAAACCGAGGGCTTCTTTGACAGGAACCTACATATAGACCCGGGGCCTTCCAGTCCGCTCGATTGAAACAAAAACCTGAGCCACTACCATATGAGGCTCCATGACGTTAAGATAGACATTACAGTTAAAAATGGAATTAAATATATTCAATAATGCAACAGGGTTTTTTTTTGTGATTCTAAATCCACATGATCTAGTAGTGACAGGTAGATGAGGCTTCATGATACAGTGTCCTGACTTTCAGAGGCCACCAGATGGCAGTGCCTGCTAAGACAGTTAGGACACTGTTTCAACAGCCTTCCAATACTGTTTCACGATACCTCATTGACCCATCACTAAGCTCTAGTAAGCCTTGTCTATTTTTGTGTCTAGAGTTAGGACACTGTTTCAACAGCCTTCCAATACTGTTTCACGATACCTCATTGACCCATCACTAAGCTCTAGTAAGCCTTGTCTATTTTTGTGTCTAAAGTTCTACATGCTGCGCAAAATAAAATCGTCTGCATAACACACTGTTATTCCTTGCATCATGGAACCGGAGGGTTGCATTAAAATATGCCTTTCTGAAAACTGATGCTGGATGCGATGAAGTCCATGGGATTAAATATTTGTGTGGGATTTAGTTAATATGCCTTTTATTTTTGCTCTACTGCTACACAGCTCCTCTGACACTGTGTGGGTGGCTTGAAACCGGAATTGTTTTTTAAGGTCACTTGCATCTATTGCCACAGCTGCGTCTCTCACACCACTGAATGACTCAGCCTATATCCAGCTAAACCGTGCGCCTGTAAACAAAGGTAATTGGGCTCACGGGGCATCTATTTGTTTTATCTGTCATGTCGCTCTCCGTGAATTCATTTGCTGCAAAGCATAATAAGGAGCTCTGTGGCCTCCATGCCGAGGATTTGTGTCCATTAGTTCTTGAAATAGCGACGAAGAAGGTGGATGGCTCAAGGGCTCTGATGTCCTTTTTCTCACTTTGTTTTTTGCCAATATTCACATGAAGCTTCTCCTATGGTTCACTTCAGGACTGGCGCCATTTATGCCGCCGATGCACTTTGTCATACTTGTCTGCAGCCACTTTGTAGTCTGTACTCGGTCTACTGTATCGGATCCAAATCGCACAGCTGCTTTTCTTTTGTGCCCGCGTCCAAAGTGCTTTTACAGCATACGTTGCACTTCTCACCACAGCAAGTTCTGAACAAATGTTTGATAGAGTGTGAAATTAAAAAATGCTCAGACTGTGGATGGCAGCCAAACAAATAAACCCTAATAGAGGTTTCTCAATATGCGAACACTTCCGAGTCAGCTGAATGTGCGGCTATCTCGAGCTAAATAAGGATAATTAAAACGGGAGCCGAGGAGATGTTGGAAGTTTTGGAGGGAAAGTTAGGAGGAGAGAAGGATGTAAGGAATTAAACAAAACAACAAGAGGAAGCCAACAATTCACAAGAGTCACTTAAAATCCTCAACACTGTCCACTCTGTGGGTGGGTGCCTGTCAATACGTGCCCTGCAGCAAACCAGCGATCTGACCAGCACCTTTTCCTTTCGCCCGGTACTTCAGTCCCTCGCAACTTTAGAATACCAAGCAAGGAGGGCTGGACTGAAACCTCCTCTAACTTTCCAGGGGGAGAGCAATGATTTGCCTGTCGATCTTGGACGTGAGTGAAGGGTGAACCTTTCCTCCTACGTAAGCAACACAGAGAGTCTTTAATTGGAAGGTCAGGGTACGAGAAACAGCGACATTCTGCTCATAAATTCTCAACTAAACCTTATGGTAATAACCATGTCGGTCAGTTGAACTGAATGACTGACTAAAAAAGTCCATTTATCTGAGAAGGTTTGACGACTTGGATTTCCTATAGCAGTGCTGTCTACACATCTATATGTGGTTCAGGAAGAGGGAAGAGCCCAATCATACTAACTGCTGTGTGCCAAATACCCTCAGCAAGACTGCTGGGAAAATGTTTGGCAGGCAGAAGGGCCCCTGTTGGAGTGGACGGCGAAGGCTTCTAAATCCGTGTTCGTGTGGATATGCTGGGAAAGAGGCTGAATGGCAGGTGAGCGGCGGAACAAAGAGAGCGACCATGCTGGAAACGGTCAATAATATACTATGATTCCTGATCCGAAAAGAGGGAGCGGTGAGGATCAGCTGAGGAAATCGGTTCCTGCACGGGGATTCTTTCCTCTGACACTGAATAGATTAGAGCAGCGTTTTTCAACCGGAGTGCCGCGGCACACTAGTGTTCCTCGAGAGAGTGTCAGAAAATGATCCAGTTTCACCTCATTTGTGTGGAGATATGATGCCTATGAAACCTGATGCGCCACTAACTTGACCACACACTTTCACCAGAGAACCATGGAGGGAGGGATCCTTGTCGGACCCGCAACGCCAGAGACTGTCTGCACCACAGAGCCAACAGAGCGAACTGCTAACATGACGTCTCACTTCAGAACTTTATTGATACTCATGGACTGTTAAAGTTTGCTTTGTGGTTTAAAAGTTGGCAGAAAACTAAACGCACAACAAAATAAATGCGCTTCAATTGTAAACAGAGAAAGAATAATTGTTTTTATGAAGCAAGTTCTGGAAAAGAATGCTAAGGATTTGTCTGGAAACTCAAAACTACATCATGATACATTTTGCCATATCGCCCGCCCCTTTCTGGACACATTTAAAACAAATACATTTTCTGCAATTTGTTTCTGCAAATTACCTGGCAAAATAACAAGCGAGTGTCAGTAGCTAGAGTTTTTCACAAATGAATAGGGATTTTCTACTGGACTTTAAGCACAAGTGCGCTTTGGCTGAGGTTCCTTTGGTGGTGAGACTCGGGATTTTTCAATGAACCAAGGGGGCCGTGGCTTGAAAAACACTGGATTAGAGACAGTGAGACAGACACCAACAGTCAATCTCCCACTAGAGAATTTAGCTTTCTATTAACAATACATTCCGCATTTACTGGAATCAAAACCGGGCTGTTTAAATCTATAAAAGTTAGTGGTTCGTGCTGCAGCCTAAGATCAATAAGGTTGTGGGTTCAAATCCAGTTTAAAGCCATTCTGGGTTTTTTTGGTTTATGCAATCTGCCTGCACCTGTGTGAGTAACTTTTAGGGCACTTTTCTCCCACAGCTCAAAAAAATGTTACATTACATTGGTGATTCTACAGTCATAGGTGACTGATGTGCAGTTGGTAGCAACCTTCTCTTGTTGATTCCAAATTGATTTACTGGTTGACTAGTTATGACCGGCCACCTTATCACTTCTAATTCTATGATCATATTCTAGGTAGAAATGAATCCAACCAGCTCTGACTGTCAAGGTCAGTGTGGGAGGAAAACACTGGTTGCATTGTTAAGCTTATCGTCGGATTTTTTTAATTAAGTGAAATAGGACACGGCGTGCTCGAGAGCCCTTGATAGATAACTTTAAAAAATAAAATGGCATCATAAAGAGAATACCAACTAAAGAAGTATTTAATGACAAACTACCTCAAGGAGCATGAAGAACATTGTCCCCTTCGTGTTGGAGCTAAGCTCCCAATAAAGAATAAATAGACTCTGTATTTCTCCTCCAGCAGGTGAACAAGGCAGGGAATAAAAACAACAAGCAAGAGTAAGAAAGGGTTTTAAAACTCGTAATAAACTTTAGATATATTGCAGCTCTCAACAAAGAGGACAAACCGCGGCGTGGGAGACTGATGTCGGCACTATTGTTTTAAGCTGCATCACAGAAAAGAGAGGAGTCAACAGATTTATCCTATTAGAAGGAAATGAAGCAGACAGCCAGCCAATGTTTATCCATTATGAAATCTATATCTATCTGGAAATGAAACAGCAGCATGTGAGCCGCCCCCCTGCAGCCATGAATGGTGGGGTTTTCTCAGAACGAAAATGTGAGTGAAGGTTAGAAAGTGTGAACAGGTTCTTTCAAGGAGCGATGGGTAGTAAAAAGAAGGTGAGAGCAGCTGTTGCATAGCAGATCTGTGAATCAGAAGCAAGATTCCAAAGGAATTTTGTTCGATGGAGATCAGGTCAAGCCAGGTGGATTTACTGGAACAGTTGCCAG
This sequence comes from Synchiropus splendidus, assembly GCF_027744825.2. Classification (NCBI taxonomy): domain Eukaryota; kingdom Metazoa; phylum Chordata; class Actinopteri; order Syngnathiformes; family Callionymidae; genus Synchiropus; species Synchiropus splendidus. The sequence goes on along the minus strand of NC_071348.1, from coordinate 10,970,091 downwards.
GTTACCCTCAGGTATGTGAAGGTAAAGCAGCTACAAAAGTTCATTGCAGAAGGACTCAAAGAAGAACACATTCTACTTGTTTTATTGAATCACTTTGGACCAAGATTTGTTTCTGCTCCAGCTCCGGATCAGCAGCTTTAGATCATGAACATAAGCAGATCATATCAGAGTCTCCCTCCAGTCTCCTTTGGTTCAAGTCCCCTGCGCTTGGATGTTGCCTATTTATAATCCGTTTGGAGCATAGATTGCATTTCCACTGGTATAGCAACTTTATCAGCGCTAACATCATGGTGTTCATTGTTAAATAGCAATGTTGATTCTGAATCTCGCAATAGAGGAATCAGTCTGTGGACATAACAAGCTAATGTAGCGTCCAGTTTTGGAATCGGTGGGCAGCCAAGTATGGAAGTGAACGTCACAGACACATCCAAACAACAACGTAGAGGCTGGATCACAAACCTCCTCACAAACAGTCCGTTCAGTTAAGCGCCATCCAACCCAAGGTGATGTGTGGTTATGTTGGATAAGGCTGAAGTTCATAGCTGGTGTATGGATGGCCTCAAAGAGCTTGTGGTGAACTTTGAAATTTCCAGATTAGAAGCCACTCTATAGTCTGGAATTTATGGTAACATTGGAGGCTTCTAACAAAAAGAGCTGGGTGTTGAGACCACCTACAGTAACCTGAGACCAAGATCGGAGTCCAATGCTTTGAGGGCCCAAGACCAAGACGAAACTTTGTTGACTTATCATGAAAGAATGACTATTGTTTCTTTTTCGGTGAGAATTACATGTGTCTATATACAGTCACTAGTAGAACTTTGCTTCTATATTTTGTATTCAGCTTGGTCTCTGTCTTGAGCTTGGTCTCGCTCCCCTCATTGTCCCCTCAAGTCTTGGTCTCCGTATGCTCTGGTCTCTGTCCCGACTTGGTCTCAGGCTATTTTGTCTCAACTACAACACAAGTCCTGACTGCTCTTTGAAAGGACTCTCAATGTGAACAGCAGAAACGGGACTGGCTGGAGAGGAGGTCAACTTAGAGCATCCTTGAAGCCCACTCCTATGAAGGTCCGGGGCGGGTGGACCGACAGTCAAGGACTGATTTGTGCAGCCACTAATACATATTTGTCTGGTGTAACATCTTCATGTGCTGTGAGGCTCCTTAACTGGTAAGGATGAAATATGATGCGAGAAATATTTCCATCACGCTCAAGGTTCTTGGCCTCCAAAGGACACATTTGGATAAATCTATCCAGTGGAGCAGTGGCTTAAAGAGACTGAGAACAAATGTGTGTAGTAATTCCTGCAGTTCCCTGATCCGATTAGCTGCAACACTGACCACTAAACTGCTGATTAACATACATTCGCTATTAGCGCTAATGCTACTCTTTTTTTCCCCTTCTTCTTCCAATTGTGGTTTCTGCTAAAGAGTCTCTCTAAGGCTTCAGGCTGACAGGAAGGCTCTCCAACAAGGGCATCTTCACAGTAGCGCTCCTAGTGCCGCGGCATTAATATTCAGGGTGACTTGTGAGAATGCCAAGTTTTCAGATATGCTAATGCCGTTGAAGGAAAGCTCTCGGGTGCAACTACCTGGTCCGTTTTAATTCACAATGACACGAACGCCTCTTGGAACTATCACACATTCTCATCTTGTCTTGGTCTGAAGACAACGCAGGGTGGATGTTGAATATATTCCAATATAATCTGCTGCAGGTTTTGCATTCTTATGTGTTTCAATGAAGTCAGATCATGGTTAAATGGCTGCCATTATTCCAATAATGTCCTTCTTTATACAAACAGAATGTAAATTGAATCGCTCCAAATGTCGATAAACCCAACAAATGGATCAAAATGTCTCCTGAAGCCAGGAGGGATTGCAGTTTTGAAGTTTGTTGTTCGCCTTCCGTCATCCTTGCCTGGAAACCAAAACAATTAACAGTCTCTTTCTGCAGAGTTGACCACAAACTGACACTCTTCCTGCCGCAGGTGGCACTGAGCTTTCTTTCCAATTAACAAGTCTAATCACATCACAGCTTCGGAGAGTTCACTTCGCGCCCATTGTGTCTGGTATTGTCTGAGCGCCGCCGTTGTGGGCGTGTGGCAGCAACACTTTTTTTTTATTCCCAGTTAGTTGGAAAAGTATAACGTGGTTGTTGTTTTTCTGCGACTGTAAAATCACAACAGAATGATGAGTGAGGATGGAAACATTATTTCTGACTCAGCTTGATATTTGAGAGGAAAAGGTCAGGCTCAGCGGTGGCACAGAAACCGGCACCATTCGTCAATATTACCTCCACCAAGGATCTGTTTTATTGTTGTTTGTCTTCCAAATAAAATGAACCTTTCAGCCAGGGTCTGAAACCTTCTGTGTACGTTAAATGTTTTCAAATCGTTCTGCCTGCCACTCCAAGCACTTTAGTCAGCTCTGCATTTTTGAAAAGCGGTGAAGGCACACTTACCAAGTTCCATCCACAGCCGCAGTCAAACTCACCACACAGCAAAATATTCTAAGGTTCACCAACTCTCGTCTTTGCCACATATAACTGGCTCTGCCTGAACCCTTGCTATTCCAGTTAGCCGCGACATTACTCCCACACATCACCCCAATAAAAGCTACAATTTTTATTAGATTTTTTTTTTCCCAAACTGTTATGTTCACTCAGTCTGACCCAAGTGCAGGATCGTTGCCAGTGAACAGAAAACTCAAACGACGAGGGTTGTAGTTAACAATGAACACAAACTATACATCAACACGAAGGAATAACTGAGGACGTCGACACCAGAAGTGGAGCGAGGAGGACAAACACGTAGGGAAGGGGTGAAAACCTAAAAACAGAAATCAGGTGTATTAGCTTCAAACCTGAAATAACAGGACTCGCGCTTGGAAACAATACTCACGAGGCCCAAATAACACAAAGCACTTGGTGGTGGCTCTACACAAACACACACACTCGAGGAAAAACTATGACACGGAGAAACAGAAAATGCAAGTTAAACAATAACACTCACATTCAATCGAGAAAGCTAAAAAAGGCTAGCGAGGAGAATAACAAAAACGGACAGTAGAAAAGGTACAAACGCGCACATGGAAAACAGAGATATAAACAGGGCCTACAAGAAATTGAAGGGTCAAGACAGAGAATCTTGCCGTCGGAACAAGAAGTGACCATCTGGCAACGCAGACTGGAACTCAGGAGTAGAAATCTGTGCAAACTGATCAGCAGAATGGGATCCAGCTGCGCTGCCATCAAGCTAGAAGCAAGGGGATGAGAAAAGGAAACAACAAACTGGAACACAGGAAATAACAAAATAAAAGCACACATCGGATGGAAGCATAACACAAACACTGGATCACACTTCTGTTTAAAGCACAAAGGAGGTGTACAACTCCACCAAAACACAGAAGAAGTTCATGATGAAAGTGCCTCACCAAGACTGCTAACCACAGCGCAACTGTTTTCCTGTGTAATCTAGGCTCTTAGAATATTATCTAGCAAACAGAGTTGGGAGCCTTATAAAAGTTATTTATTTATTTATTTATTTAATCCCATTTTACGTTTATCATGGTTTGGACATGTACAGAGGAGAGATAGCCAGGACATTGGTAGGAAGATGTTGAGGTTGGACCTGCCAGGCAGAAGGTGGAGAGGAAGGATTTATGGAGGTGGTGAAGGAGGACATGAGGTTTGTAGGTTTGAGAGAAGAGGAGGCAGAGGACATGGTGAGATGGAGAAGGATGATGCGCTGTGGTCACCCCTGAAGGGGGAAGCCCAAAGAGAAAGAGAAGAGAATTGCATCATTGCATGGGACTCACTCAGTCTTTTACCGGTGTGTATTGACACCATCTCTCTGCTGTTTTGTTAGCTTCTCTGTGCTGTTTTGATAAGTTGGTACCATGACTTGCTGTTTGTTTACAGTCTGATGCAAACTTCCCAGTAAAGCAGCGAAACAGAGGGTTTGCACTCCTCCCTCAATCTTTAAACTTGCTTCACCTATTTCTCACGACGCTCTTCATCTTTTGGTGAGAACAGGCTTCCATGCTCACTGGCACCATTAGAACATCCAACTGTCGCGCAACAGTTCAGCATTTCTCCTCTGATACTGAACTTGAAGGGCTTTTTCACATGTATTCTCATGGTGCCTCGACAGCATCTCCCTCCAGTGATGTCACAAAGAGGATCTCGCTTTTCTCTTTCTGCTTCTCGCTTAGATTCAGGTAGAACTAGGTTTATATTTATTGAGGATTACAATTCAGTTGAACCACTGCATCTCTTCGACCACAGACTGCCATGTCATCTTCATCCCGACCTTTAGTTCAGCTTTTTTCCTCCGATGAGCAACATGACAAAAGTAAGAATAATTGGTAACAAGTATAAAGCTCCGAACCTGGAAGAAAAGGTGGAGGATAAAAGATGGAATGGTCGGGGTCTGATCACAGCCTCTTCAAAAGACACTGATGAGAAAGCCGGTGCAGACTCGCCTGAGCTCAGCTTTTAGCCATCACAGTCGAAGTAAGCACTCATCTCTAAATGCTTAAGAGGTTTTATCCAAAGCGCGGCTGTGTTTTCGTTTCTCTTTTGTAGCTCGTCTTGTCGACTCCTTCTCTCTGCCAAACCAGTTTTACCTAATTACCTCTCCCGCACGACTTGAGTGAGTTATTGTTCTGGGTGACTTGAAGCTTTTTACGGGGGAGAACGTCAGCCATCATGACTGAGAGGAAAGTCTCAGTCGGTGTTTTATACAAGATCAAGATGATCCGATAAAAGTCATAAATACAAATGCAACCACGCGGTCCGTTGTGAAATACATGTTTTCAAGAAGCAAGAAATCTCTTTAGATGGCGCTGTCTTATCTCAGAAGCAGATATATTTCCCTAATTTGGGAAAGAATTAAGGCAACATTAAGCTAATGAACGTTTTCAGAGCATTAAGCTCATAAACTCCGTAACACGACAAACCTTTTTTCTGCTCACAGTGCGCTTTTTTCCGTTGTTTTAATTCCAAAATCTTTTTGATGCTCCAAGCTTGGCCCACATGTCACAGCACTTTCCCCGTTTCTCTCCGCAGTAGTGCTCATTCTCCACTTGGATTCAGGTCAGGTCACCCGAGCCTCAGGTCAAAAGCACTCTGGGCCAGGTCGTTTCACTCGTCTGTCCCTCTATCCTGAAGAGTCGCCCACTTCCTGCTGCGGAAAAACCCATCAATTCACTGAAGAGTATTGGACTGGTCATGGTGCCCCTTACTCACGCGTACAATCTCTCCCTTCAAAGTCCTAGATGTCTAAAACAACTTCCATTGACACATGATGAAGACCACTCCAGGCTTTGATACATCCAGCGCAGCTCAGACACCTTCATTTGATTTGTACCTCAAGACAACTGATGGGATGAGGATAGATGGATGGATTGATGGACTAGTGATGGATAGATGAGGTATCATGAAACAGTATTGCAGGATTGATGAAACAGTAGATGTGAGGTTTCATTGAACTATAATAGTTGTTACAGCAGACAGTGCCATCTGGTGGCCTCTGAAAATCAGGATGCTGTTTCATGAAACCTCATCTACCTATCACTCCTCAAGACCATCCAGTCTCTGAGGTCTGCAGAGGATTACTTTAACTTCATGCTCAGGCAACTGTGGATTGTTAGATAAACTAGTTTGAGCCTTTCCAATTCAGTCTCAAGATTCAACACAGACTGCAATGGTGGCAGAAACATCTCCAGAATGATCAGGAGAAACAAGTGACACAGTATTGAAGGGCTGGTGAAGCTTCATGAAACAGTGCCTGATTTTCAGAGTGATTTTCAGAGGCCACCAGATGGCACTGTCTGCTGTAAAATGTTTGGACTTGACAACTTATTCAATGAAAACCTCACATAACTAAACAATGAGCGCCATCTAGTGGCCTCTGAAAATTAGAACACTGTTTCATCCACGATACCTGGTCTACCCATTATTAACAGAAACACCAGAGTTCTACTTTGAGCTTCATGGAAAGCTGTGAATACTTTGGATCATTACGTCTATATTATGAGGTCATTATATATATATTTATATATGCAGTATATTGGAATGAGGCGGTAACATAATGTGGAAGAAGTGAAGCAGATTCTGAGTAACTGAGGTCAATGCACAAAAATATAATACAATACAAGAAAAAATAGGAAAAAAATATTATATTTCTTAGTTTAAATTCAAGCCCCATAGTTCATTGGCGAGAAGGTAAATGTTTATCTACAGTGAAGCAGGTAAATGGCATTTCCAGGTCAGACATGTACTGGATGTAATGATGACAAGCATCAAGGCGGGGGATCTGCTAACACGCCTGCGGCCCCTCGGACGACTGCCTTTCCAATTACTGTGTGAGTTTTAGCGTTCAGGCGCGTAAAAAAGTCGATGCATCATCGGCAGCCTGAAGTCAATACAGCTGCGTTTTTATGAGCGGCTCTCACCAATACAACACCGATGAAACTGCTCACTGTCGCTTTATTGCCACGTAAAGCCACTTACTGAGCGATGACAAATGGGCCACACAAGTGCTTTGTGCAAAGAGTGAAAAATATCGTGAGGCCTCGCTGCCAATCCCGACCGAACCTTCGCGCCGGTTGAAGCGTCTAATGCTCGATCAATGCGTCAGGTTGCTCTGCCATTAGAAAACAATGCAGCTCTGGTGGTGTTTTAAGTTGTGAGAGAGAAGATAGTTGGGTATTGACAAAAGAGGGTGAGACGCCAAGACAGCTCACAAGAGCACTGTCCAGTTTGCCCTGTCATCTTGAGGCTCAGATGAGGCTGGTTACTGACCAGCTCATTGGGCACGGCCTGATAAAAGCTAGCAGTTCAGCGGGTGAAGCTTGTAAGAAACATTGGAGGGAAAACTGAGGCCTTTAGCATTCTGTAGTTGCTGGCTTTATGTCAGTTTGAATGAAAGTTATTTTAAATTTTGCTTTGGGAATACAGTATGTATTTAGCAACATTGGTGGCATCGACATTGAGTCCCATTTTCTGACTTTTCTGGGCCAATATTTGGCTTTTTCTAATAGTTAAATAAATAGTAATTGCTGTATGAAGGGCTTTCCATTTTAAGCTGCTGGCACCATCTAGTGTTTAGAGATCTGAGGTGTAGCAGACACAAGCGTCAGATTATCCAAAAAGCCTCTGTTCATTTTAGAAATGGGAAGTACAAAGATAATAGCAGGATCATGTCTGTCATCATTCAAGGTCGAGTGTTTCTAGTCGGTAAATATTGAAATTAAATTCACCACACCCACATTGGTGGAGTTCATTTCAAAAGTTGCGTTCATTCACATCTATTTTTATGCATCGATAAACACCAAATTATCATTGAAAACCAGAAAATATATACGGTTTAGTTTTCATTATTATTCATTATTATCATACGCAAGATGAACATCTCCTTTGTCTGATAGCTATAAACTTGTAAAGCGGTTCACAATCTTCTAGGCACCAACACTAGTGTCAGGGCAGAATGGAAACATTGTTTTCTTGGAGACCACTCGCAGGATCCGGTCACTTGACTCACTCGCCTTCACAACCCACAGGCTCCAGACAGGAAAGAGTCCTCTGCCGGAGCTCAGCAGTGGTGTTCATCTGTCTGATGGTGCGGGAAGAGCGGCCCAAAGAGGAGTGGGCGGGTTGAGCTCCATGGTGCTGCTTCATTCTAACACAAAGGCTATGTCCCGTCAGATATCAATGTAAATTTGGGCTGAGTTTTTTTATTTCCAATAATTTTAGGGTGAGGAAAATGGGCTCCAGTGGGGATAGTTTTCTCCTGCAGGGAATAAGGGTTATTGCTCCAGCACCACTAGGGGCCCATCTGTTCAGGTCTCAGAGGAAGACTGACCAGAGTTCACAACTTCCAGAAGGGATGGAGAAATATGACTATGTCCACTGACCGTACATATAAGACGCCTCCGTGGTGTATGAAGTTAGAGTTTCAGTGCAGAATGACAGCAGAGTTGGACACCTACAAGTACATTTCTAGTTACAAATGGAAGATTACCGGAAAAACCTTCAACTTCAGGACTACTGGAATCACAACAAGATTCTCTCGCCCCTAATCTGACACAAAAGTAGTCAGCCTTCTCTGAATCCATAAAACACTTAATCTCACAACTAAAAGTTGATTCCATTTGAGTCTTCCTTGCTTGCCTTCCCTGAGATGCCGAATACTGTGGCCTCTTTTAGGAGAGGGAACTAAGGGATGACGATAGATGCCATCACGTCATGTCTTGAACAGACACGTTTGAGTAAAAATGATTTACAGTCATCTCATGAGCCTAGTTATACAAGAGGAAGGACCTGATTCCTCTTAACTTAAGCGTCAGTTAAGACACCTCTGCAGATCCAGCATCAGCCAAAGACAAAAAAACAGTTGAATCTAAGGTCTAAGCTCTAAGGTCAAAGGTAGATTTTATTGTCAACATTACACACGGAGGATTGAAATGTTTATTTTGCATCAGTTTGACAATAGCACAACAAATCATGATGGTCACTATATTCACGTTTTTATATCACCTTATTCAAACAAAAGCTCTTTTCATGTTTTGAAAATATTTCTGTAAGAATTTCAATTTTATAACAATTTCAAGTGCATTCAGAGTAGTGGAAACCCTGGCCATTGTGTAGCGGAAAAACATCCATGGCAAGTCATGAACCACACCATGGGATTTGCACCGACAACTTCATGACTGCTAGAATTGCTATCCTCACATTTATTGACGCCCACTGCACACAGAGTCACAAGAGCGAGGAGCAGTTTCCTTCTTCTTCTCAAATGTATTCTTTAAATGTTTTCAGTAAAACACATTAACAATATTATATCTTGCTCAAAATGAAGACATAAAACATATGCTCCTATATATCATAACATGTTACCAAAATGTTTATTGGAAAATAGAAAGAAAAAAAAAAATGAAATGATGTATAATCAAAAGCATATGTAAATATATATATATATATATATATATATATATATATATATATATATATATATATATATATATATATATATATATATATATATATATATATATATATATATATATATATATAGTAGTATTGAAATGTCATTACTCGGAGGCCTGTGTGGTGACATACAGGATATTAAACCATGTATAAAATATAATGTAAACAACATATATGACTGTTACTTGCATGATGAGATACAAAAAAATAACAGCGGTTATAACTGTAAGCAAAGTATAGAGTGCAGTGACAAGGCTACTCGTGCACAGTGCAATACCTCAATGCGAATTGCACTTAATATAATATACATAAAATACGTAGTGTAATGGTGGGGGGAGGAAAAAAGTGAACAATGACAGTGCAAACAGTTAAGGCATTAAAAACAGCAGAATTGGAGGGAAAAAAATATAAAGTAACTATTGTAATATAAACTGTGATGTTCCAGTTCCGTGGACAGAAGACGCTCCTGCAACAGGGTACAGTAGCACATGTAACAAGGGACATAATGGTGTGACAAAGTGTGTGTGGGGGTGTACACAAAAGTAATAACAATAATCATGTACAGTCACTGAAAAATAAACCTCGGGTGGAAAATGGCTCTAGAAATGAGAAGACCTTCTCTGTGAATGAACCAGTGTCACACTAAACTCAGTAAGCAAAAAGGAAACACAACTTCTTTTTTTTTTCACCAAAATGCTGATTTCCCCAGTAAATCCTCTGATTTTAGTATTTAATCTTGGTAAAGACCTGATTGCAGGAGATTACTGCGATGGAAGGATTTCAGGCCAGCAGGTCCCTCCGCACTACTTGCTTGGGTAAGGAAAGCCTAAATGTACGGTATAATCCTGTTTGAGTCCAAAACGTCTTGTAACAAGACGCAGATGGCGCCGACTACAAAAGCAAATGCCCTTTTGATGGAACAAACCGAACATTTCATTCAAAGCAAATAAGACATTCCGTCGACTGGCGTTCCAATAAGCTGCGGGCAAAGCAGTGATTTAAACTCAAACAAGAATCTTGGAGCATTTTCCCGAAAAACGGTTTGCGAATGTCAACAGCTTTGGCCCTCCGCCTGACAGATTGTGAAAATGCATGAGGCGGGATGAAGAGCGCAAACACAAGACATATCGGTGCCGTCGACACAAGCAGGCAGGAGAGGATGGCGACCAGCCTGGAAACTATCTTCCTGCTCGCCGTCATTTCCTGGAAGTGTTTTCACTCTGCACAATGTAAAGTGCCTGGCATAGACAGCAAGACTTGAATCCCACTTGGGACAATCTTTCTTTGTTTTCTTGTGCCCACAAACATGCGAGCATGAGTTGTCAACGGGAGTCTGTGTTTATAGTGATGGTTGCTAGACTTCCGACCTGTCTGGACTGGAGGCTGAAATCCTCTCCAGGGGGTCCAGCTCAGTGAACTATGATAAATATACACCCGGAAATGTTTTTGTTAAACCTATCAAGAGACACTAAATAATAGAGAGGAGGGGGCAGAGACAGTCAAATATTTGAAGGTGGAGAAGTGATTCAAATAATGCTTGTAAAGCGTAAAACGTCTCCAAATATTATGTAATATAAAATGCCTGTAATTGTTCACGAGACATAATAATTCTGAACCCAAAAATAGAGGGTTAGTAATTGTTTCTAAAGTAGGAGTAGTAGTTTCATTCCTCACCACCAGATGTCAGTATTGGACACATGACGTTTACCCAATAGCAACGGCTTAACTGGAAGAATCTGAAGAAGGAATTGACTTTTTTTTATTTTACAATATTACTCACTGTCCGGGAAAAACGCTCGCTTTTAGATTAATTTAAGCATTAGTTTCTCAAACAGAAACAGACCCATGAAAATTTATCAATAATAACAACTGCCAACCTGAAGAACAGGTAGTAGAAAATATATTTTTTTATTTAGTCAGTTGCCATTAATGCAAATATTTACCTTAATTTGGACAAGAGACATGTCGAACACTACAACTGCATCTTCCAAAACAAAAACAAAAAAGGGTCACTGCAGTGATTTGACCTTGAAATTGATTTCAGCAACTCGTGGAGCTTGTTTTAGATCCACGTGACTTCTCTCCGTCCATGTCTCAGTGCCAAACTTCAAACAAGTGTGACCACAGATTCATAAAAATGTTGTCTCAAGTAAAAAGTTGCAAGTATTTTCCAGACCATAACTGCTCAATGTCTCTGGACCGCAACCCAGAATCCAGTGTTTTAAAATGAACGCACTTCAAAACGGGACTTGTGCGGTTCAGTTGGAACCCAGTGCCTGTGGTGGAAATGTACTGAGGTCCTCCAAGGGGTTCAGAGTCCCAGAGGAGTATCTCTTGCCGTCCAAACAGAACTTCCTGAGAGCGGCGGATCATCTGCAGAGACGATTAAGATTTCGCAAGAGCCTGTCGGTGTTTGCCTTGACAGGAATGGGCAAATAATTTGGGCCAATTTTCCAGAAACGTGGAACATTAAATATTGGGTTTAGTCCAGCAAGCACGGCGGAAAACACCATTTTCAGTGACCCATATATCACCTGGAGGAAACTATTCTCATGAAAATGGCTTTCCTTTCCCATGCCAAGTCAGTTTATTTTTTATTTAAAGGGCAGAATGAGAGTGTTTACAGCAGCCCGGGTGACTGACAAGGCTTTGACCAGGATTACTGCGCATGAACAGGTGGAGGCGAGACAAACACACATTCATATATTCCGGCTTTGTCCACGCAAATGGAAGTGATTTTCTTCCTCGGAGGCGACTGAAAGGCAGAGTGAGGTCAGACGGGACCGTGTGGGTCAGCCACAGTGTCGACACAATAGCTTGTTGTTCGGGGCCTCTCATGTGAGAGTGCTGCCAGGAATATGAGTTGATGAAAGTGCCGCTCCTCGTGCGCCATCATTTAGATGGAGACTGCTGATGAGGCCGTGAGGGAAAAGATGAAATCCCATTAGAATTCTATTCACATCGAGCGCAATCTTGTGATGAGGAAGTAAAAAAAAAAAAAAAAAAAAAAAAAAATATATATATATATATATATATATATATATATATATATATATATATATATAATTTTAATATATTTGGAATCTTACTGACTCAAATACATACAGTTAAACAACAAAATATTGTTTATTTTGCATCAGTATGACAATAGCACAATAAATCTACGTATATATCTATATTCAAGTTTTTATATCACCTTATTTAAACGAAAGCTCTTTTCATGTCTTGACAATATTTCTGTAAGAATTTCAATTTTATAACAATTTCAAGTGCATTCAGAGTAGTGGAAACTCTGGCCATTGTGTAGCGGAAAAACATCCATGGCAAGTCATGAACCACACCATGGGATTTGCACCGACAACTTCATGACTGCTAGAATTGCTATCCTCACATTTATTGAAGCCCACTGCACACAGAGTCACAAGAGCGAGGAGCAGTTTCCTTCTTCTTCTCAAATGTATTCTTTAAATGTTTTGAGTAAAACACATTGACAATATTATATCTTACTCAAAATAAAGACATAAAACATATGCTCCTATATATCATAACATGTTACCAAAATGTTTATTGGAAAATAGAAAGAAAAAAAATGAAATGATGTATAATTAAAAGCATATTCTAAACATGTAATGTCTGGGTGTAATTTTTTACTTTTTAATTTTTGTTACTAACAATATAAAACAGGCAATTTTGGGAAAAAAAAAACATATTATATATATATATATATATATATATATATATATATATATATATATATATATATATATATATATATATTCAAGTTTTTATATCACCTTATTTAAGCTTTTTTAATGTCTTGAAGATATTTGTATAAGAATTTCAATTTTATAAGAATTTCAAATACATACCACTTTATATATATATATATATATATATATATATATATAATTTTATTTTAAGACTAAAAGGGTATCCAACTCAACCCAACTCTGAACTGGAGCCTTTCCTCCATTTGCAGTCTGCGTGAGGAAAATCCCCGCACAAACACACTGAACTATTCATTACTTGAAGAAACCCAAAATGATTCCAGCGATTTGATTGACTTTTTCCATGTGATCAGTTTCACCCCTGTTTCATTGGCAGCCGCATAGAGCTGCCTTTATTTTGATGTGACAAACGGAACACCCAAAAGGTGTTTTCCAACTCCAGCAGCAGTTTCGCTCATTCACAAAACTGGCTCTAGCTGTAACCAATTCCACAGCTCCGTGCCACTCTAGTAGTGGAGGTGACCAGCTAAAACTCATGCAAGAAAGAAAGACAAGTTGAAATAGCAGTTCACAATTTATTTACTGAATAAATTTGGACAAAAAACATCAGAATCTGTTACGATACAATCAGAACATCTGAGGCAGATATCCCACCATGCACCACCCCCCTCCATGAAACAAAAAAAAAAGGACTAATAGACATTAGCACCAAATCAGCAACAACTTAAATAAAAAGGTAGCTTAGTCTACAAAATATATAGAAAACAAAGCAGATTTGAATTGAAAAGCAACTCAGAAAAGTAGCAAATTTGAAAAAAAAAGTTCATGTTTTTAACTTTTCATATAAAACAAGCACCCCTCCCCCCACTAGGCAGGCTATAGCATTCATGGGGCACATGCCGATGTCTAGATAAAAACACAAATTCAAGTAACATTGAGATACGACGGTAGCTCGTGGCCGTTTTTTTTTTCCTCCCCCCAGCGCACGACCGTTTCACAGAACCTACGCAGGCAGTAGAAAACTAACATGAGGTCCTGGAGTGATCATGTCATCGCAATACTATCACAGAATATCTCAAATCTTTTAAGAAAAAAGAAGAAGAAAGAAAAACAAAAAGCGAGGGAGACCGGGTGGCTGTCGGGCGCAGAAATACTGGCACAGAAGTGTTTAAACGTAAGACAGACGTTTCCCTCGTCGAGCCTGTCCCGTGTCAAAATATTGCCTACATCATACATGAAGAGGAATCTCTGCATAAAGAAAACCCTGCAATGATTTTTTAAATATATTTAATTTTATATATATATTTATATATATATAATATATAGCTGTTACAATTTAAATAAATGTTGCACTCTCACTAAAGAATTTAAATAAGGGGAAGCTAATTTTGTGTTGGTTTGGAAGTAAAAGACCGGTATGGAAAAAAAAAAAGAAAAGAAAAAAAAAAGCTCACACGGATTATTGAAGCATGAAGAGCAGGAAGTAAATGCAGCTAAGGCTCATTAAGGGGTTAACTGAAGTTACATGGAGGTAAAAGAAACAAAACCAAGATGAGGATGTTGAACTGTGGAACGGTACACGGACAAGAATCCGACGACTGCGGCGTGTTTCGGCGCCGCCTAAAGCTAAACCGACAGTCAAGTTAGACAAGGTGTGGCATCGCAGCTTTGTGCGGTCATGATGAGTCTGAGTCCCTTCATGCTTCCCATAGTGTCAAAAACAACGTGTTCATCATCATGAGCACCACATTGAACCGAACGAATGAAAAAGTTGCTACATTGTTTGCGACTTGCATGTCTGGGCGGCCGCGTCCGGGGCGACGGGGGAGGAGGGGAGGCGGCACCTTGGTGACGTGTGGATGTCATCTGTCATGCTAAGGTTTTCCATGAAATGTTGGAAAAAGGAAAATAGGATGGAAACACCTTTATTATGAGTGACAAACGATCACCTATTAATCTCTAGACTACTGGTTTTCGGCGCCGCTGGTGGGCCGGGCCCGAGCCGAGTCATCCGGTTTGTGCTTGATGGCGACGGCTCAGCTGAAGAACTGCTCCAGCTCCTCCTCCATGTTCACCTCAGGCACCAGCTGCTCCTGCTCCCTCTCTGCTCTACTGTGAGCCGCGACGCCGCCTAGAGCCCCGGAGGAGACGAACCACGGGTGCTGGAGGATCTCCCGAGACGTGAGGCGCTCGGCGGGCTCTCGGCGGAGGATGGAGCGGATCAGGCACTTGGCCTTTGGCGTGAGAGTCTCGGGGACATTGAAGTGGCCCCGGCGGATTTTGCTAAAGAGAGAGCCCGGCTCAACGTCATGGAAGGGGTAGCGGCCCACGAGGATGGTGTACAGCATGACGCCCAGGCTCCAGACGTCGGCCGCCTTTCCCGAGTAGCTGCCGTTGGCGTTGAGGATCTCAGGGCTGACGTACGCGGGGCAGCCGTGTTTGTCTGACAACGAGTCGTCGTGGCCGTCCAGGATGTACGTGTCCTCCAGGCTTTCCAGCTTCACAAGGCTTCTGCAGACACAAGAGGGAACAAAACAACTTGTCAGCAGCGGCTTTAAAAAGAAGAAGAAGTCACGTGCTTTACACACCAACCAACCATTATGACTGCGCTATAATAAACTGAAATACTTTCAGCTGTCAGGAATATAGTCAGAGCTGCTGACTCAGCTGACTACACTATAAACAAAGTGTGTGCAGCTATTTTCAAAGCTACATCTGGAGCCGAGCTCAAGCACGTGGAAAGTGCAGAAGACCCTTGAGTGGGGTCATTTGTGTGGAGGTTTAAGATCCATGGTCATGAGCTATCAGAGGAAGTGGAGCAGATAAGGCTGCAGGCTCCACTTCAACATTTTCCAGCGCTAGAATAAAGACTGGGCCGAGAGCTGTACTTTCCCTCTTATTGCATTCAGGAATCTTCAGAACAAGTGTTGTTCGTACATAAACACAGATAATAACAATTATCATAATACGGAAAAACAGAAAAAAATAAAAAAATGTCTGCATTTTTTATTTTTATATTA
Organism: Synchiropus splendidus; assembly: GCF_027744825.2. Classification (NCBI taxonomy): domain Eukaryota; kingdom Metazoa; phylum Chordata; class Actinopteri; order Syngnathiformes; family Callionymidae; genus Synchiropus; species Synchiropus splendidus. The sequence continues at coordinate 10,954,359 of NC_071348.1, read as the reverse complement.
TGACATTCTAGGCTCTTTCTGGATTCAACAGTTACCTGCATGTGAAACAAAAAAAAAATCCCATATACCACTGCAACACTCGAAAGCCCTATCATTACAAGAAAATATTTTAATGCGGTCAACTTCTAAGGATAAAGTTTTGGTGTCACTGCAAAAAAAAGGGAATTTTAAAACTTAAAAAAAAAATCAAATTATGGGAGGAATTCCAAGACTGACATGTATTCTTTTTAAATGATTAACTTCATCTGAATTTTAAATATTTCTAAAATATTTTCAAAACGCAAATCAATTGTGGAAGTAAAACAATTTCTTTAAATGTGTTTTTTTATGCATAATAGATTGCTTTGCTTTTTTTATGTTAATCTTAACATGGCAATTTCAATGACTGCAAATAATTAAAAAATTATTATCATTAAAAGCTTGTTTTTATTTTGTTTTTGAGGCAGACAACTCTACACCGGCGCCACCATCTTTCTGCTACGACAACAAAAGCAGCAAAATTGCCTTCAAAAAGCAAGTCATAGCAAAGACGCCTTCAATAACTGCAGCCCTGCTTCATTCCAGTGGAGCAACTAAGAGTCATAAATACTTGAGGTGTGGGTCAGACAGATTGGAGTGCGTTTGGCTGCTCGCTGTGGTTCAAGTGTGATGCATTTCTGCCACCTGGGCACCCACGGCAGCACGCACCACGTCTGCAACACTAGCTCTCCTTCAGTAACTGGGCCACATATCTTAACTGTGTTTACAAAATGCAGTAAGAAAAAAAACCCCTTAAATTTAGCAGCACACACGTGTGTGTGCGCAAAATCAAAAATGTCAAACATGAAGGAGTGAAGAGATCAATAGAGACTGTTAACAGACTGTGTTGTGTTAAATGGCCCTCAAGGCTGACCTTTGACCCATGCTTTTAAAAGCTGCCACTCATTGGTCAAAGGGTAACAGCAGGATGACAAAATCAGCTCTGGAATCCCGACAGACGTGGTGGCAGTCTGCTCGGATATCACTCGGTGTATCAGCTTCTTTTGTTTGTAAGCATGTCAGACCTGGGATCAGGCCAGAGCATTTTCTTTGCATCTCAGGCTTTACAACAACTTTATCCTCCCCGCCATTGTGCTCCCCGCCAGCCCATTGTGGACGTGAGAACATGAAAGGGACCCTGCACTGTGGTGCATGAAAGGACCCGGTGTGGCGGTGAAGGTCACAGAACCGGTGCTGAATATGTGAAGCATCTCAACTTCCCCTTTCCACAGTTGCTGCCAAAGAGTGACATCAGGTTTTTAGATTAAGAACAGCAAGGTCTCACTCGCTGTCAGTCAAGAGCTAGATAAGATGTGTGGCTCCTAAGGATGGAGGAGTCCAAATGCGGGAGGAATAACAATTGAAAATGACAGGTGGGACAACCATCTTTAACTGAAAAACATAAGCATAAGCTTTTTAAACCCTGAACACATCTATAAGGCTAAAAAAATACACTTTAAACCGGCAAATATTGACGTAGTGAACTTCCAAAACAGACCCATTATTATTTATAAAAAGCTTTTGTTCCACTCACCAGCTTGAAAACCCATCAGGGACTAGACATTTTAAGCTATTAGCAAGAGTTTTTTTTTTTGTTTTATGCTTGTGCGACACCAAGTTATAGATGGAAAGTTTAAATAAAGAATTATTCCATTGTATTTTGAAATGACTCGTGTTGGCAGCTCACCAACGTTCATGCAGCACGTGTGTCCTTTCCATCGACCCCTTCTGGGTTTTGGCCGGGACAAAAGCAGGACTGAATTGATTTGCTGCCTGGAAAGATTTCGCCTCCTTTAAATCAGTTGAGAGCGACACCATAGTGAAAAGAACCAGTCGGCCACATTATTATTTTGACATAACAGATACTTGTGGCTCTGAATTATTAAGCCGCGAGATGCAGCCGAATTTTAAACAGCGAAAGGTGACATGTCAAGACAAAATCTCAATGCGGTAAAGATTAGTTTTGCGTTTAAAAAAAAAAAAGAAAAGGAGACGGATTAGAGGATTTATGCGTGTAGTTCTCGAGACAACCACACGGGGTCAGTACTTATTACTGTAAAAGGCACACAAGTCCGTCTCATTGATCGAAGTGAATAGGAGAACAAAAGCTGGAATCCATCGATTGTCTGTCTTCTTTGATTCTCTCTTTGCCTTTTTAGCGGGTAACGACTTCATTCAGCTTGACTGATGCACACATATGCATTTTAAATAGTCATTTAAGTCTTGTTTTGCAGCCAAATTTAGTGACGTCATGTGCAGGAAAGCCATGTTTAAAGGTGAATACAGGTTAAAATAGTCATAAATAAAAGCTCGGTCAAACAGTATCACGTGTTGACCCATTTTACCAGCCAAAAGCTCCACAGAGAAAGAAAAAGGGACGTAATATTTACACTAAACTCAGGGTCTGTACTTGGTGATGAGCACCAAGCGCTGGACTCAGATCTGTTTCGAAGGAAACCTGCCGCACATTCAACCTGACCTTCATTCAGTCAACCGCAGAGGGTGAAAGATGGCGCCATGCTCTGCTAAAACTGACTGAACTACACAGGAGCCATTGTCACAAAAGAGTGGCCAAACTCCCTGCGGATCCAATAACTCACCTCTCATCGTTCTTGAAGACAAACTTCCTCAGTTTCAGGTCACGGAGGACCAGTCCGTTGTCGTGGCAATGTGCCACAGCCGAGGCTATCTGATAGAAGAGCTTGGCGGCTTCCTCCTCCCGCAGCTTCTTGCACGTGCGGACAAAAGAGTGCATGTCGCCATAACTTCTCTCGAAGAACACGTAGGCCCTCGTCTCCCCGAGCAATATTTCCAGGATTTGGTTGATGTGTGGATGCTGGCCGAGGGCGAAGTAGGCTGCCAGCGACTCCTGGTACCGAGCGATGTCAAACACCTGCAATAACAAAACATTCATTTCCTGTCTGCAAACATTAATAAAGGTGCTTTATGATGACATCCGCACGTTCCCACTGTCCTTAAATGATCTCGCCATTGAGCAACACAACACACTAAACCCATAAGTCAGCCAAGTGTTTGCACTGTTGCTAGAGGAGGAAAAGAGAAAGCGTCGGTATAATACTGCAGCCTCAGGTTGCAGTTCCCCTTTTGTTTCCATAGTAACTGCCCTCACCCCCCTTAAATTGACTTTCAGAACAAGCAGCTCAGGTGAGGAGTCCTCTGTGTGCACTCAATACAAATAGAACCTGCATTGTGACCCGGGCTTCCAGCGTGATCAATGGAGGATTGATCTGCCCCGTGGTGATACGGCCACATTGTGCGGGTCACCAAACACTGCTCGTTTGTTGCCGCCATGATGAAGCATTATCTCAAGTCTAACGTTCAGGTACGCTTTATTGAACGCTCGCCGCTTTTTATGAGCCCAGCGGTGCGTGACTCGATTAATCAAGGCACTTAAACCGGATCAAGGCGGCGACCCACTGACCTTATAAACGTCATGTACGGAAGTCAATATGCGATGAAGGTTTAGAGGGTTGTCCTTGATCCTCGTGGAGCAAAGGTTTATTTCCACGTCAAAATTGGGGCATGATTCACAGCAGACAGATTCGATTTAAAAAAATAACTAAAAAAAAAAAGGTATAAAATAGGAGAATAAAGTAACTGAAGAGGAATATCTAGAAAAATATTTGCTCATTTTAAACTGGTTCAGACTGGCTATTTTTGAATATTTAGAGTGTAATAGTCACAAGTGGAAACCTATTCTTTTAACCATATAATCAGCTTTATGTGACAAAGGTTCTCCAGTGAAGAAGCGCGATGACACATGACTGACAATGCACTTCCGGATGGTGCGTTCACATGCCCCTCGGATGCCATGGAAATGCGATGAACTCACAGCCCCCCCAGATGGATTTCCCATCATATACCATAAAGTCAGCAATGAAACTCGGCGATCATGTGCGTTGAATGTTAGGTCAGATGACAGGAGCAAAATCGATACATTCCATGCAAATGGGTTCTGCTTTTTTGGTGGAAAACGCGAGCGCTCTGGTGAGATGGAGCTGGGATAAACGCCAGGGTAAGTTAGAGTAGCACCAAGAGGAGTGTGTGCGTGGTTACTCACTCCTTTGTCAACGTTACATCATGCAATCCAAATGCCCCATTCACATTTTCCATTAGTCTCCTGAGCCAGCGCTCAACATGCGACTCGGGCTTTTCTTTGACAGCGCGGAAGGGCTCGAATTCAACCCGATCGATGGCGTTATCGATACTCACCTTGCAGACCAGCTCCTCTCCACTGTGCAGGTGGGCAGCTCTGAAAACGTGGTGCCCCTCCAGAGGCTCCAACAAAAGGTAGTCCCCGATGCGGGAGATACAGTGCGAGGAGTCCGGGGTCTCCGGTGGGCTGGGGGAGCCGAGGTTAGGGCTGAAACTCTGACTCGTCTCTGTAGTCCTTAAACACGTCAGCTCTTCAAAATCGTGCGATTTGTGCCTGGATCTCCCATAACGTGAAATGTTAATAGGATTTGACCTCTGTATGTTCATGAGGAATGTTGTCAGAACTCCACGAAATACAGAGAGGTACGAGGGGAGGGGGGTCTTCCTCTTGGTTGCTCCCCGAATCAGTGCAAATGTGTATTTTTTTTAAGAAAAAAAAAAAGATTTCAATCCGCTTAATCCCAGGAGTTACAAAAAAGAAAAGCCTGTCGGTTCATTCGACGGAGATACTCGGCATCTAACGGGTCATTTGCCTCCTTTGTTTCCCATTCAAGAGACAAAGCCCGGGCACAAATGAACAGTTAGGAAAAAAAAAAAGAAATCACTTGACACAGACCTGCTGCACCGTCATTGGGAGCCACGACTCGACCAACAAAAGACTACAAAACAAGATCAGCTTTGACAATGAATGAAGACTTGGTTATCGACTAGCTTATTTGACCGGCTCATAAAGACACGTTTCACAAAAACGGAAACAAATCGCTTCAGCTTGCAGAGACGCCGTTTTTTTTTGCAAGCGACTTGATGCTATTTATCGATGGAAGGTGCTAACTAGTTAGCTTTTAGGGCTAACTAGTACCAGTTCAGTGCACGGCCTGGTTCCCGGGGATCATATCCGTGCACGGCGATTGTCAGAAGGAGAAACCCCCCCCACAAACGGAACAAAAAAAACGGATGGTTCTTTGTGTTCGGGAGTCCACGTCCTCTGCTCCGGTGGAAGGAAAAGGCTCGTCAGGCTGGCGTGTGTGCAGCTGCTGGAGTGAAGGAAGCAGGGACGGACGGCCGGCCGACTTTCCCAGGCCTATCCCTTGATTCAGCAGGACATCCTCTCTCCCTGTGCTCCTTACGTGGCTGGGAATCTAGTTCATTCAGTGCAGACAGAGGAGCTGCACACGCGCACACACAGCGCTCGCACTAAATGCTGCCCGCACACACGCACCCGTTAGACCCCGCCTCCTTGACGTCACGCGCCAGCGATTGGCCGAGGAGCGGAGTTCTCATGTGCGGCGCGGTCATGTGAGAGGCATGTCGTGTTCCACCCCCAGGAATCTGCATGCATGGCGTGCTGCGAAATTGGACGGGGAGAGCGGGGCTATAGCTACTGTACATGCAACGATTCCAACGTCTTTCCCCCTGAAATGTCATTCAACGGCGAGAGGAGGGGGGATCCCGTCCAGTTTCCCCCCCCCCCGGTAATATGGCGCCGTATGTGAACGCTTAACGATGATCACCGAATATGGGGTGATATGGCGCGGTGTGAGAGAATGTCCAGTAGGACAATGACATATTTTATTTTTGCACAATCCTGAAGACGACGACGAGTTTACATCGTAGGCAATATGATAAGCCGTGTTCTTTACAGTCCTTTTGTCTCTCATTTCTCCAGGGATCACAATGATCCAGCACTGTGTTTACCCCGATTGCACTATAGCCAAATACAGTGGTAACTCGGTTTTCAAACGTCCCGGACAAAAATTCAGAGATTATTTTGCTTCGGATGTCGAACCAAAATCCAGAACTCGAACGCCCCCGAAAAAAGCCGGAAAAAACATTACGTACGCTGACCGATCAGCTGACCCACGACGCGCTTTGTTATTGTGTATAACGCAGCCTCTGTATGCAGACGTGTCCCGTTAGCTACATTTACTGACTGTTTTTTCTTCATATTGAGGTGTAAAACCTTTCCTGTCTCCACACTGGACCGTGGTCGAGTGTCACAGGGGAGGTGCTCTCTCTCACTCCAGGGTTTGATGTCCTGTTGTGGGCTGGAGCTGGGACAGGGATGAGGCGAGTCTGGGACAGAGCGTTACTTGGTTTATTTCTATTATTACAGCCAAACTGCACAGAAGCGCACATTCAGAGCAGGACACGCACCGGGCACCTCTTCACTTCTGGAGAGACGTCACTCACTCGGCAACCCCTCCCACATGCAGCGGCCACACACATAGACGAACAGCGCACCTGCAGCAGACACTCTACATTCACTCCTACAAAAGTCTATTTTAAGGCTTGGAACGCATTATTTCTTTTTCCATTCATTGTAATGGGAAAAATCGATTCAGATTTCTGTAACGGATTGTGGTCGAGAACCGATGTACCACTGTAGTTTTTGGTGGTGGGCCACATGAGGCCCCTGGGTTATGTGGTGCAACTTGCCCTTGAACACACTTGACAGGGGACAGTGACCGTCTTCAGTATGTGCTCATGAATCAAGCTGCCCTCCACTTCTGGAAACAGCACATTGAAAAATGACATATTTATTATTTATGTCATACATATTCATTGATATATTATTTATTATTATTTTTGTGTTGTGAGTTGACCACATCATGACGCAAATAATGTGAGCACAGTGCATTTTTCCTGTTAAATTAGGGCCTAATTTTAGTATTGAGTAATATTACTATTGCGTTTTTTTTTATAGCTAGCTTGTAGTATTTTATGAATGTGATGCTGTTTTGAAATTCCAAGCGATCGAAGAAATGTGTTTCGCCAATTGTCTGTGAATCACAACGGTAACTTGGCACTCCAAAAGTAATCTGACAATAACTTCTAGTAAACCAGGTGGATGCAACATGCATCAGTTAAGCATGTTGCCACCATGTTACAGGTTAAAAAAAAGAAGGTTAAAATACACTGCACACGCTTACACGTACAGTATGTTTATTTTAATGACTTCAAAATGCTATTAAAAACAAATCAGAGCATCATTTTAAATGTCTCAGAGCTGTGCCTCTGTCATGCATTGCATTGTGAAGGATGGAAGGGATTCATTATTCATTGTTCTTTGTAGATTACTAAGGGGGGTTGTGACAGTGGGATTGTGCAATTCCATGCAGGAATCTGGGGCGGTTAGAAGAATGTTTGCAGCTGGATGAAGACACTGAACAGTGTGTTTCTTTTAACCTTCATTTTTTTCTTTACATGCTGTGGTTAGATACACGCGGACATATGCGGGCACATACAGAAAAAAAAACATTATTCAGAAGCATTTTTTTCCCTGAATAAACCCCCGCAACATGGAAATGCATTTTTCACACAGAGGCCTCTCATCGTGGCATTGTGGTTCGCAGATGCAGAATGCAGCTGCACCCACAAGCTTTCCAATCCCAATCCTTCAAGCGTGTTCTTCTTCTGGGATCCGTGATATCATTCCCCGAGCCACCCACTTTATTCTCTGTGACAAAGAGCGGAACATTTTACATTTCCTTCACTCATTCAGTTGAGAAAAATATGGATATTTTGCCATTACCATGCCATTTTTTAAAAATAAGTCCCATAAATATAAGGGGGAAATATCCTTTTACATTCTGGTCGCTAACAAACTGTCAACTAAAAATGCATATTCCTAAGAAAATATTATTTATTTATTATATTATATTCACTATTTCTATTTACTTTCTCATGGCGCTCTACTTCAGGTGTCCGTTGTTTGTATTTCCAAAAAGTCTCTTCATTGTTTATTCAGGCATTCAATTCATGATTTTTATTGACTGTGCAAGTTGTCCTGGGAATGCGACGGTGGTTTCCAGAGACACCCACAAGTCTTCTTCCTGTCTCCTCACCTTTGGTCTTCCAGTGAGAAACCATCAACAATGCCAAACAGTGTGGTATAAGAATGCTGCAGACCACTTTCGCTGGCCGCCACAGTGCTTTTCCACATCTGCACATCGACCCCGGATGGAGATTCTGTTAAGCCTTTAGCCCAGCTGTGCATGAATCAGAATATTAATCCCCAAAGTATCCTTTTGCCCTGATTCCCTGATATACTGTGACTCATTCGGAGCAGAGAGCAGCACTCGACCAAATCCATCAGGGCCCATCAGCTCTTCAGACAGGCCGTGGAGAGGCCATCATCTCATTGCCTTTCTGCCGGCCGCGGATGACTGTGTGCGCGGCAACGAAAGAGGAAGTGTCCGAGTAAGACCGCAGAGGTCAAAGAAGATGGGTGAATCCCTGAAGCAGCGTTACTCACCTCCTCTCTAAGAGGATGTATGGGAGCGTCGAAGATGACTTTTGCGGTTACCCGATGACCCTTAGAGTTTAACTCCCTCCAGAAGAATTTGCTCTTGTTAAGTGCAATGTGTTCGCCGCAATGACACACTCAACCCTGTCGCCAACAAGCAAATAACAAAATTTCAGGCGTACAGTTGCACGCTTGACACCAGCAAGAAGCACAAGTGTCACCCTCTCGCCCTGCGGGAAACTTCCACAGCGAAACTCAATCATATGGCAGGAGATAGATGCGTAGGCACAAGAGTCAGGCTGAGGAGGAATGAGATCACTCAGTGTGAGCGAGTGGAGATCATGTGTAGTGAGGAGAGCGCGAAGTAGGAGGGTGGAGGATGGAAATGCAAGAAGCAGGAGAACGTGACGAGTGGAGGAGAAAATGAAGGAGAGGAGAGGGAAGAAGCTCCTTTACGTCTTTGCCAGTTTCATCCCACTAACAGCTTGATCATAAAAGCATATTCTGCCCGCACAGCACGACTTGGGAGTCCAAAAGTTACGACTTCGAATTCAAGTAAAAAAGAAGGATTTGTGCATTTGTTAATAAGAAAGCCTTCTTGGAGATCATTTGCAAATATTTAATAAGTAAACTCATGCCCACACCTTCTCCAAACCTCCATCATGCTCTGACTCGTGGACAAGTTCAGAGAGCATATTGAGTAATATACCCGAGTCTCTTGCTCAATCATCATCCCATTACTTGCATCCAAAAATAAGGTGTAGAAGTACGTGTGAAAATCGATAGAGGCAGAAATGAAATTGAAAATTCAACAGCACTCTCAGAAATGTAAAGCTCAACAGAAGGTGTGAAGACGGTGTCTGACAAACTGTGACACATCGACCGTGGGAACAATGAGAAAGAAGACTGTGACAATATATGGAGGAGTATAGGAAGCAAGCACTAAATTACTGTTCAGAAGCTTCTTCCTGTTTCTCTTTGACTGCTCATCGCCATTCCAACTCTTGCACAAACATTTACTTGGGATAAAAATATACATTCTCACCAAAAATCTTTTTGTGGCTCACGCTTGGGCAACAGCTGCTCTATACCACAATTCCAAGTGCATAAAAAAAGGTTATTTTGAGAGTGGGAACATGCTTCTCCCAACAGCGTTTTGGGAATTCAGGCCTGTTGTTTCAATGTACAGCAGAGCTCGAAGGACGTAATGTAAAGAAGGAGGCCGGCAGTATCATGAGTCCTGAAAAGATATCGCGCACACTCGTCTTCATGCATATTCAGAATCACTTCCTTTCAGACTGTGCTCCTGTGAGGTTACAAAGCCTTCATGTGTAGTGGTGTCATGATAATGGCGTGGACTTTGAAGGCCAGCTTCATTTTCAATAGAATAGATTGAAGAGTCCTTATCGCACACTCACTGCGCACGCTGTAAAATAAATTGTTGCTATTATTAAATCACATGAAGTGGACTATTTTTTGTACAATCCATGTGTTTATTCAACTTCATTTTCCTCAGAGAAAACCTCACATAAGCTCCTCCTGCACCTTCACACCAGCCACACGGTGCAACAGTGACACACTTCTACACAAATGGCAGAGCCCAATAGAAGGCTCCAGCACTTATTTCCAGAGTGGCTGAGGATACATTACATGATTGCAACACAGCTATTAAAACAATAAAGCATGGCCAGCGCTGGAGATGTCAGCCTGTCCCTGAGAAAGTCAGTAGGAATGCATTATCTCGGCTTGTTTGGAACTGCAGTTCCTCCACTTGGATCTGTAATGTTTTGTGTCTTAATCCCTTGTCTGCTTGCTGAAGCAATATGTGTTAAATGGTCATGCAGTGTTGGTCTTTAAGTTGGAATAATGCTCTCCAGCCATTGTAAACTCACAGGCCATGACCTTGAGGTCACGACTGTTGGTGGCAACAGAAAACAAACTTAAATCCGTCCTGCTGGCTCACATGGCACAGCTAAAGCAAAAAGTATCTACTCCTGTTGTGTGAAAAGACAATCTCAGTCATGAGCAAAGCCCCATAGATGTGAGTTACATTGTGAGGTATTGATCCTTGAGGACCAAGTCTCAACCAAGACCAATGAGGGGGCCTGTTAAGGGCTTCAGTATGTGTGACTTAGAAATAGGACATTCCTTAAATGCACACATGTCCTCAGACTGTAGGGGGCAGCGTTGTGCAAAAGTCCTAAGGTCGGTGAATCTCAAACTTTCCTCAACTTTCGCTCCTCAGAATTGGTACAGTCCTTGCACCTCCAATGATAGCTTTTCATTTCTGCATTCCAACTGTAAGAAATAAATGTGTTTGTCTATATGACTGATAAACATATGCTTCTATATTCAGTTTGGTTTTCGGTAATGGTCTTGACCCCCCCCCCCCTCGTTTTGGCATGATGGCCCCTCACAACAGTTACAGTTTAGATTGTTGCCCTTAACTGCTCACCTCTGGTTTAGGGGTTCTCGGTGACAACACAAGCGACGAGTAGCTGCATCCAGATCATAACGCACACGAGTCTCAGCAACTGCTGCCAGTATATAAAAGGTTCCAGACTCCAGTCCAAAGGAATGCAGTTTTAATTCTCTGAAAAGAGAAGGAGGATGCAAACCAGTTGAAAGGGGAAAGAGGAAACGCCATGGCACCTCTACAATACCAGATAAATTCAACGTCGGACACGTATTGTAATCCGGGACAGGAAATTTTGTTGAAAAACTATGAGTCCTCTTCTTTCGAAATGGCTGAATCGGCACTCCATTAACTCAGATAAACAGTGTCACATCCGATGACCTCAATACAACCTGCAGGCACGTGACCAAACCCTTTTCTGGGAGCAGCTTAATCACACGTTCAAATAAACATGCTGCAGTTCGAAGGACTCAGGATGTACGGCGCTCTGGCGGTGGCGGGGGGGTGAGAAATATCTTCCTCTGGCCTTGCCGGGACGGCAGGAAGCGCCTGGACGGTTTGAGAGTGGCAGGTCACGCGCATGAGACCTCTTCTATGAGCAGAGGAAGGATCTTTGCTGGAGGGCAGAGACAGGATTGGCGTCACTAGCTTGGATCTCTCCTTCATGCTGTCAGACAGCTGAGTGAGGACTTGTGGCAGCTCAGTGGCTGGACGGGTGACTCACCCGCTCATAAGTGGAGAGGTTAATAATAGTCATACATTGGGCAACATGAGTAAAACCATGCAGCTCCAGCAGATAAGTCCTCCTAATGGCTTCATGCGAGAGCCTTTTCTATCTTCTATATTTGACACTTTATTGGTTTATCTCACAAGTCGTGCGACGGCTGACGCTATAATGGGACTCCCTTCAAGCTCAAACGCTCACTGACATGAGGTTATCACTGCAATATTTAGTGCGGCTTCTATAGTCTGAAGGGACAGGCACATTACGGCATGGAGCGTGACATGTCAAAACTGCCACAGGAATGGAAGGCCATCATTGCAAATGCAACATTCCTGGCGCCCTGATTTTCTTTTCTGCTCATGGTGACAGCCGCTATTGTCAAAAGCATTTCAGCGTGCGGCGACGCAGGCACGGATCTGCCTGCCGGCACCAGGAGGAAATCCAGATAGATTCATTAAAATTCCTTCACGTTTTGGGGATAAAAGATAATAGAGCTGATGACTCACAACAATATAGTGCCATTCCAGGTTGATCTTATAATTGCAAGGCGGCATTCCATGTTAGATTACCATCAAAACCGCAAACAAAATGCATTTTTCATATCGCATTTCTTGTTCATCCAGAAAAATTCTACAGACACTGGATGTATGAATAGATACACAAATATTACATCTATCTCTGCAGAGAATATCGACTAAACCTGCAGCTTTTAATGGCAGATATTTCGTTACCTCTTTGTCACATTGCCAAACACTTTCAGTTCTGTGAGTCAGAGTGAAAGCTCAAGTTCAACACCTCAACCGGTGGAGAAGCAGTTTTCTGTCTCCGGTCGATTGCGAAAAAAAAGGCTTGTTTCAAAGACGGCCAACCCATTTAAAGAACTTCGGCAGCTTCTATCTGTGAACTTGCTCTTCAGGTCAAGAGTGAAAGAAATGTATGACTATTTCTCCAAGACACAAGGCGTCATCTGCGGCGTGCAGCCGAAGACTTTTTTGTAAGGTGGTGAGTCGGACAAATACACTTCAATCCTAAGAAAATAATAACTGCTTTTACACGTCGGCTCTAAAGGCCTAAACGTTTTTTTCAAAGAGGGTGGGGCCAATAGGTGCGAGGGCGAAACGTTCAACCTCTTATAATGGTCTTCAAAACGAACAAATCATATTATTACACTCCATTATATAACGCTGTAAAATATAGCTGCAAGGACGGCTATTTTTAAGATATTCCCCAGATGGCCAAACACCTGCAGTCGTTTTGAAAAAAAGGAAGCTTGAGTTTCGCTGACGTGCAGTGATTTTCATATTAAGTATTGTGTTTGTTCCGTCCAGAAGACTGAGTGCAATACACTTCATAAAATAAACAAAACATGCAGCTACATGTGTAATAGTTTCCTATTCAAAATAAAGCTGTTTCCATACTCCTGTAAATGTAGTTCCTTCAATAAATATTGACATTTTTGCAGTTCCAGTTATGACTTCTTCACGGCGGCAGCATCTCCAAACCATCACCTAAAGACTGGACACTGGTAGAGCTGAATGAATTTCGAGATTTATGTTCTCAATCGCAAATGACATGGAGTTTGGAAGCCATCTTTGTGGATTTAAGACCCTATGCAGGCGACCCACAGGAGACATGAACGGAAATTTGTATGACAGGATTATAGACATGACATCCAAGGGTGCGACTATGTACTTATGATGTCTAACAGCGGATAAGTTGGACCGGAGGGATGATCACATTGTGGAAGGTCACTTAAAACAGCCATGTGATTCAGCACCAGAATGATAAGCTATGAAACGAGGAGAGCACGCTGTCCTTGTCTGGCCTCTACAACACACACACACACACATACATTGGCTCTCCGTTCCCCACACACGTATCGCTGAGATTCATGCAACATTCAAGCTGCTGCCATGGCAACAGCTCTCATCCCCTCGGGGGGATATTGCACAGGACCACAAATATAAACACACACAGCTACACGTAGTGAAATACACAAAAGGGACCCCGCGCTCTAATCTCCAGGGAGAGAAACACTCTGCCTGGTTTACAAGCACTTTTAGAACAAAAGGCTTCATGGCATGCCACTCAGAAAAAGGAAACTATGGAGGGATGTCATTATTTTCGCTTCCTTGGTGAGACAATGAATCATGTAAAATTCACACTCACATTTTTGCAGCGTTCAAATTTCCATTTATATGGATCCCGTTCAGTGCATCACAAAAGAAGACATGGAATGGTCTCACAGTTATATAGAGCCTCTTCAATGCCACCAATGCCACTCACTATTGTCTTTAAAGCTGCATCGCAACCTCTGTAAAAGAGCCCAGCTCTTTACATTCCACGTTCCAGATGCTTCTTTCCAAAGCACTTGGGAATCTTCATGTAGTGCCAGGCACTCTGTCTAGGGGAGTTTAGATTTGCACATTTACATTTTTTTTGTCATTATTCTTTTCAGGCCATTCTCTATTAACCTTTATTTAGAGACTTTATTACCCTTCTTTTGCATTTAAATATATACATGTTTTTTCTTTTAATAGGAATCAATTAAATCAAAACGCAAAATGGGTGATAAGGTCGTAAATAAATATCAAAACAAGATGGATTTTTTTAGCACAAAAAAAACAAAATATGTAAATCTGAAGTCATTTGTTTTATTAACTGAAATAATATCAATGTTACTACTATTTCTTATATTTATTTTAGATGATATGTCTATCTAAATGTAATTATTTGTATTTATTTATTTTATTAATTCCATTTTATTTTATTTATTTTGTAAATAAATAATAAAATAAAATTATTTTTCTCTTTTTACCACAATCATATCCCTATATACATTTTCTTTTGTCTCATAAACAAAAAGTATATTTTTAAAGCTTTAAAAATGTGCGGCCCCTGACAACAGTGCCCAAGCAACACGCCGGTTCTAACAACGGCACATTACAAAACCTTGTCCTCTCTCTCTTCAGATTCCTCCTTCACTTGACCCAATGAACCTTGGTCCTAAAGTAATCTGGACAACTTCCAATACATATCATAACTGACCTGACTAGAGATAACAGCAACAATTGATTGTAACAACGGATTTTTATGAATCAAAACTATTCTAGACGAGAACATCCAAAGACGCTTCCAAACCAAAGTGACCTGACTTTCTCTCCTTATTGGATTGGAGTTGCGCCAATCTATATTGGGTGAGAGGTGAAGGAATCTCTGGACTGTGTTGGGGACTCTCTCACCAGCCAATGAACTTGACTCTATTATTTTGCTCCGTGGGGAGCAACCAAGGTGCCTGGTGGTTAACCTCCCAGGAATGTGAAGAACCCCCTGAAATATGACGACTCCAGCGAGTAAAACACCACTTTGTTTAGGTTCATGATTTCTTATACATCATGTTAGAGTTTAGCATCTGCCTGGATGGCAACAAACAAGCGGTGTGAAAAGAGAGGAAGAGAAAGATTGCGGGTTAAAAAGACCAGCAATTACTGTAACGCAAAGCTACATTAGCCACATAAGCTGTGACAGTAATGATCTGCTTGCACCAAATCTCGAGTACTGAGCCTGACATGGCAGAGAAACGTGCCCGCAATGATCAGTGACCTGAACGTCTCACGTTGGGCGCACTATCGGAAGAGGATTATCGGCATGTTTGGTGAGTTTAAACCACTTAATGGTTGCTTTTCTTTCAACGTTTAGTTCTTCATGTTTTCAAAACAAGGATCTGTTATGACGATTCCCTTCTCCAGGATTATTTGCCTCACTCTTCATCTCCCGGTTCATTCGATTTGATGTCCTTTCCGATCTAATTGCTGCTTCCTCGCCGCTTTCTCACACACATGCAACCCCGACACGAATAATAAAGGAGTGATGTAATTGTTGCGGCCTCGGAAATTCCACCCACTTCCTGAAAAGAAATGATCCGCAAACAAAAGAGGCTGTTGTAACATGAGACAAAACAAACAGGAATATGAAGGATACATTTTCCATGGAGCAGTCGTGCTGGAACTTTGGAGCTGACCAGCAATGCTTCGGCAAGGCAAAGCTGTCATGACATGTTCTTACGTTTTGTAGCTTGGATTAGCATTGAAGCCAGTGACATCATTCTTTACAAGAAACAAGGATAACCAATTGACGTCTTCAATTCATCTAAGGTCGGACTTTTGAAATGCACGACAACAGCTTAATCGGAATATGCTACACAGAGAATAAGCTAGCTAGCGCATTCAACTAGCTCTCGCAAGAAGGTTAGCAGGTGTGATTTATAGGTTTTAGGAAATGGCAACAACATCAAAGACTAGTTATATCACTAGTCCAGTCACTCAGAAACTTCTCTTCAATGTTCTTTCAGTATTTCTTCACATCAAGCAATTTCAACTGATACAGGCAGTGGAAGAGGTAGTTGAACTATTGCGCCAAAGAACTGAATTTTGTCCTCCGATGGAGTTGACCCATCGGCAAGATTGTGGAGTGCTGAGCCCAATATAGCCGACTCTCGGAGGTCACAGCGCAACCCATCATGATGGAGTTGTCATTACTCAATAATTACACAGCACTCTACTTAGCATATAAACTAGTACTAACTGCTGAGATTGCTAAAGAAAGGGATGCACCGATATGCTTGAGTACTCATAGGATGGCCACCGATACTAGGAAACTGATACCACTTTACGGCAGAACGCCGTTTTTGACAGTTGTGTAAAATTTGTGTTTGTACTGCAGTGAAACTAGCGACATACTAGAGACATACTGAAAGAAAATACAAAGAAACTCAAAGTTACTTAATGTGTAATGGTACTCGGATCGATAAGTACTCGTACACTACTCGTTTTGGAAAAAACTGCCTACTCAGGGACTCATGTTCTGACACCAACAGCATATCAAGCTTGAGCTTGAGATGTAGATCAAAAGCAAAGAACAAGCGCTTATAATGGTGTTATTACCATTATAAGCGATGATGGAAAGTTATTTGTATCAAAGTCTCTTGTGCTGCTGTCGTCAAAATTGTTTGCTAATGTCACCCCAAAATGTATTTAGAAAAAATGATGTTAGCAAAGATTGAAACTAAGCGAGACAATTTCCCCGTCCTCACTAAAAACTCACGAATGCTTCGAGACATATAGTAGACAATATGATGTGAAATGCCTCCTGTGATGCAATTGTATCAGTTGTAGCTGCGCGTCAACACATTTCCCATCAGAGTGTGAATTGCATCGGGGATGTACTTTAGACGTGGCGCATTATTACTCTGGAATGTGCCACCAGTGCCAGCGGGCCACTGTATTATATGATATCGAACAGATGGGTTTCTACAACCTGTGCAATAGGTTGAGGTGACCTGAGTAGCGACTTGAGATGTAATAACAGGAAAGAAATGAGGGAGCGCCCCAAGAAGCAATCTCTTCTGACAGTGATAGCATCACATTATAGAGGCGCAGAAAACAAAGGGGTCGGGATTGAGAGAAAATATGAAATCTTATAAAAGACTGGATGCCAGATGGTATTGCAATAAGGCTTTGACTTGCTATCGATTTCAGCGTTCGAGATATTACTCAGTGTGCTATTGGATTACTTTGAAGCTGTGTCTCTGTTAACCATGAAGACATCAAAGACAGCAACACTGTTTACACAGGACGCATGCAAATTGTGAATCATAATATCCCTGATGTGTCTTGGCCCATTTCCATGAGTTAATGGTCGACCTGCCGAGTAGGAGAAAGGTCTCGCTGGAAGTGTTTTGATTTACAGAGAGGAGGGATGCAGCATTTTTAGCCAGACACAACTGATATTGACAGACTCAAGAAGCTTGTAAATCGAGGTTGCAAGTTCATGTTATATCATTATAAGGAAATATTGATTCGCCTCTCAGGTTAACCCACTTGAACTTTGATATCAAGGTCGGAGTTCAGTTATAGATTAGCCACGGAGAATGTCGATTTGTGATTTATACATGATTAGTCACAAACTGTTTACTGCACCTTTTCAGCTTATCTGAGTCAGAAAGCAGCTTAACCATAAAAAATAAATCTGCTGAATAAGAACTGAACCTTATGTCTCCGGTCTGGCCTGGGAACGCCTCGGGATCCCCCGGGAGGAGCTGGAGGAGGTTTGTGTGGATCGGGAAGTTTGGGCTTCCTTGCTCCGAATGCTGCCTCCGCGACCCGACCCCGGATACGCGGCAGAAGAAGGTGAAGGTGAAAAACTGAACCGATTTAAAGGCTCAATTTTTTCAGTGTGTGATGTTTGGCAAATGCTGGTTCTGGCTGAGTCTCCCATAGGCACCATAGATGGGCCTCATGAATGTCAAAAAAAAAATTCCTGAAGTGACTGAAGTGAGAGACGATTGAGCTCCCACCTGAACAATTCCGACCACACAATCCATGTTGGCTAATTTTGTCGGCCCGATCCTTCAGGACAATTTGCATGGAGAGGTGAATCTAATCTTCATCTCAATAAACCACGGATCTTATTCTCGGTACTGGATATTGAGTAAGCAAACGAATCCATCAGTTGAAGACACAGCCCATTTTCCACCGCACAAGAGCCACCATTAGGAAGCGCTACAGGGGGAAATGCCGACTTTCCGCCGAACGCTCTAGATAGCTTTGTGTCGGGTAGAGTAGTAATGGGTCCATTTTCCCCTGCCCCCACTGAGCGTAATACCCTTCTGGAGGGGCGTTGATGTCACTTCTGTCATGGTCAGGCTGGTCTGTCCCTCTAAACAAGTAAAGTTTTGGTATTCAAAGATTAATATTTGCTCATGGTTGACTTTTGTTTTGTAACGTGCACTAGCAACAATGGCTGCCCTCCCATCTCCACTCAGATTTTGCTCACACATGAGCGTCTAAACTGTGTTCCCGTGGATGTGTCACGCTTATATGGGGAACTGTGTGAGACAAACCTCACCGGATGAGCGCCCCCTGTCAGCAAAGAGCAGAAGTTAAAGAAGAAAATCTGATGGATAGCTAGGCAAAATAAATAAAGTTAAGAAAAGATAAGCAAACTGAAAATGTTATATTCAAATGTTATATTGTCTGTTGATAGGTTTTATATCATATACATTATGATGGTTTATTTCAATAACTGTCCAGCAAATGTGTCCTAGCAGATTTTTTTTTTTACGTTCCAATCTATTACTTTAGTTCCGTTCCATTCCAGAATCATTTATGAAAAAGTCTCTTGTGCTGAACACGATAATGAGTGCTCATTAACTCAGGACAAAACAAGATTGTGTTTATTTTGGTGTTGAAATGTGAAGGACGAGTCACAGCCACTCTCCATCAGCTTCATTGAGTCAGACGTCCGAAGATGTGAATGGCCACGGCCAGCTCACGCTGGCCCACTGCCACAGCTCTAATTTCAGCTCCAGGCCTTTAGCTGGAAGGAGGAGCGGGGGGTGGGGGTGGGGAGGTCGTAGAGGAAGTCCATGTGAAGTGCAGTGGCTGGGGGTTCTGCTCTATAGAGTGGAATTGATGGCTGTTAAGCTCATCAATGGGGATGACTCATCGCAGGCAGCCGCTATACTCTGTTCCGCCCACCTGACTCAGGTACTTGAAGTGACCCTGTTCCTCTTGTGGAATATTCAATAACAGACGCCAAATAGGTTAGAGCTTCTGAACTGGAGGCTGAACCACAGCCAAAAAAGCCTTTCAAAAAAAAAAAAAAGTTTGCATGGTCCCTGGGCTGCACACTCATGCACGTCTGCTGAAATCTGTGAAGCAATAATTTCCATATCCGTTTTAATTCTCAAAGGTCAGAGGCCTTTCAGAGAGCCAGCAGTAGGCTGATGGCGGTTGGCTCTGCATACATCTGACTCCACTTGGGCTGGTTTCAGTTTCAAAGCCTCCCACCTTCCTGTCTCATAATCACTCCTACAGATACTCAAATCAATCCGGAGCACATCGAAGGCTGAGTCGACCTCTTATCAACAAGATCATGGCCGAGCTGAGAATAACTTAAGTGACCCAAATGACTGGCCAAGTAAAGTCTTCTCAGTTCTGACTGAGTGAAGATGCTTGGCCCGAACTGCCATTTTCAACCACACATATTTTTAGTTTCAGGTGCTAGAATGTTGAAGGTTTAAATGCACTAATATCAGGAACTCTGGTGAGCAGATAAACTAGTATGAACTGCTGAGAATGCTAGAGAAAGGGATGCACCAATACTGGTATCGGTATCGGTCCAATAGTGGGCTTGAGTATTCATCTAATGGCCACCCGATACCATTCATACCACTTTACGGCAGCAGGCAGTTGTGTTAAATTTGTGTTGTGACCATCACCATGGACAAGAAAAACATACTGAGGAATATATATGTGTAATAGCATAAGTACTCTGTATCGGTGAGTACTCTCATCCAAGCACCTGTACACCACACGTTTTGGAAAAAACTGGTATCCCTACTAATGGTGACTCAGGAACTCCTGACACCAACAGCATATGAAGCTTGAGCTTGAGATGTAGATCAATAGCAAAGAACAAGCCTCTTGACCAGGGTGTCAGCTCTCTCTGTGTGCTTCTATAGGTCTTACCATTATAAGCGAAAAGCCTTCATTTGGAAGTGGAGAACGCCATTTATCACTGCTGTCATGGGTTAGTCCTATTACAGTAGACACTATTCTAAGGTTGCATTTTCCCATTGAGGTGAAAGTTGATGGTTTGTTGAATCACATCCAACAATAGATATGGTACAGTCAAAACAGTGCCCCACAAACCAGCACTTTTACTCAGGTTTACACTTAGAGTCACTTTAGACTTTTTGGGGGCAGGTGGACCTGCACATTGTGTAGGGCCGACAAATGCTGCATGAACTATTTAAAACACTAAAAAGTCACAATGAAGCAGCTGTTGTCATCCATGTTATGACAGCAATGATAGGGCAAACTAGTGATCCAGATGTCCAGAATTTTTGGTATGTGTGGCCACCCAGATCGCATGACATTCATAAAACATGCTTTGTCTCAAAAACATCTGCTACTGTTGCAAATACAAGGACAGTGAGAGAATATTAGTTTCTTATCACGCAAGCTGGAGACGGACGGTTGGATTCCACTAAAGTTGTGTGCCAACGTAACTTTTTTTTCTCACGGTCTGAACCCTGTGGCTTATTCAACAACGCAGCTAATATATGGATTTTTACAGGCCAAAGAGCCCGTAAAGAGTCATGCTGCCAAAATATTGAGCCTCGTCACATCAAACCGATGAAATCACAGTTGTTTTATTGACCTTAGGTCGCACAAAATGTGCTGTTTTAACACGCAAGTCCACAGCTCCGCCCACAGAGCCGATTTCCTGGAGGACCAGAGACGAGAAGCAGCAGCTGAGACCCGCTGTGGTGTCGGAACCACTGCCATGCGGGTTGAAAACAGCGCATTTTGAGTGCTTTAATGTAAATAAAAGATGTGAGCAGTTGATGATTCAAGTTCAGAACATTGCAGAGTTTGTTTCATGAGTCAGTCTCGATGCTGGACCCTGTTTTCAAGTGTGGCTTGTGTATGAACAAGATCTTATAAATATCTATATTAAGCAATGTGATTTTTTGGCATTTGAAATATCATTGATGGCAGTGGGTGAAATGAAACAGCACGGTGCAGTGGCGTTACTCATGTTTCTCCCCTTCTTTTCAGAAGTTGTGGATCCAGATGGTAATTCAGAAAACCACCAAAATCTGCTCTGCTCACGATCTCTCCTCCAACATATGGACATATATTGAAAACTGACTTGTTTTGGGACGTGCAAACCGCCGCTCAGGTCTCCAATGTTTGACATAGCATCTCAAAGATTTCACAACACACAAGTAGGCTTCACCTGGAGGTTGTTAATGGCAGTGAAAATGACTATAAGAAACAGATTAAAAAGTTTCCAAGCTTACAGTTTTATATCATTTGCGCTTAGCTGCTGTGAAGTCTATCTTTAAATTCAGCGACGGGACAGTTGCCATGACTGTTCACTGCCAGGAGCCGCATGATAGCACTGAATTAAACTGGATCACTTGGAAGCACAATGTGCACTGTGTCTTATCATTTTGGTGTAGATATCCTGCTTATCAAGCTAGTGCGACCACAAACACACCACAGAGCTGCTGCAGGTCGTTTTGCCCTCAACACCCCCCCACCCCCGAACACTGTCTTTTTGAGAGTGTGTTTGAGCAACTCGGCGCTGTTGTTGGTACAACAGGAATGTTAAAAGGTCTGACTATCTCCACGGAAAATGTCTGATTGCAGACCCGAGTCGTGTTGACATGTCAACCTTAATACGAGCCATCGCAGCACGAGTCTGCAGGTTTTTGCCGTCTGTGTTTCAGGCTGTGAAAGACAAGCTGAGGCGGAGGTAGGTGTGTAATAAGAGAGAAATAAAAATCCCCCTATGTGTTACTCAACGTTGCTGCAAATAGACTTGCCGTGTCAGACAAGTGAGCTCACACTCCTCAGCCCAAACAAGTCACAAACATCAGCTCTTATTTTGGGCATTATATTTATCATATTATTTCAACGTACAAAGCTGAAATGACCTCTGGCCATATGCTGCACGTGAGGTACAGTTGGTGTCTGCATATAAGCCACGTGATAGTCGACAAAGATGTTTTATAAAAGTGTTGCAGCGTGACCACCTCATGTCACGGTTGAGTGTGGTTTCACTTGCAAGAGCAGATATCTGCTAAATCTCACTGATGGGAAAAGAAAGAAGTACAAATCAGCATACACAGTATGTCCATTTTGAGTACATTTGGCAATAAAAAAAACTCCACTAACTCAGACATTAGAAAAAAAATTGAGACACTAATGTTCATAAATGTTGTAATAGAATTAATAATGATCATGACATATTAATAAAAGACAGGTTCTGGCAAAACACTGACCTCTCCAAAACAAAGAAGTTATTTTAAACAGAAACGTCTTAAATAATAACCATATGAAACCAACACAGTAATCAGGCCTGATGTAAAAACATATTTTTGAACATCAAAACAGATGAGAAGAAGAAAAAGCATCTGTGCGAAGCATTAAAAATAAATAAATATAATGTGTTTTGAAGGCACAAACGTGGCCGTTGAAGATTCCATTACACAATATAAATAAAATAAATGTCATGCAGGAAAACAAGCATGAAAAAGATCTCATGAAATGGACTGTAAATCACATTAGCACGATCGACGTGAACAACATTAAACGTCTTAAATTTCTATTACCAGCATTAATACAATAAATAAATGATCTATGTTAATGTTTTATAATGCTATGAACTGGACATCAACAACAGGACTTCATACTGGAGTTTTTCACATGGGAGATTTGAATGCAGTGAAGGTAAAAAATAAATGAATAAAAAGAGACAACACTTGTATCAGCACAATGACCTGACTGATTTATTTGAAGTACACAAGAGGAACATGTGGACACATGATATGAAGTACAGTATATCCCCTGGCTAATGAGACGAAGACAGCGTGCAAAAACAAACAGGGTCTAAATAGAGTCCAGACTGATCGAGCTTGTCCACACTCACACATGTGAACACACAGGAAACTCTGTAGTGACTCAACGCCACAATGATTTAGGTTTAGAATGGCAAGCGAGCGCTCATGACTCAGAGTTTCCACTGTGGCTTCCACTCTTCAACAGTGTGTGTGTGTGTGCGCGCGCAGGTGTGTGTGTGTTTATGGTGTGAGAAACATGTCTGCTGCCGTTCATATAACCACTGCGCTTGCTCTGGGGGCTTAACCAACCAAAATGGATTAGAGCACAATCTCCCTGTCTTCCCTTCTGCCGACCTAATACTCTGCCAGCTCTGTTTATGCTGCTTGCGATGGCCAGCGGCGTGAACATAAGAAAGGATAAAACATCAGAAGGGCAAATGGTGGCACACTCAGGGGTTTAAAAGAGAAATCCTTACGCAGATTTAAATGCGTTCATGCTCAGGCCTGTCATGTGACAAGACACTACTATCGTAGGAACGTTTCAATGAATCCAGAATTACACCGGTCTTGCACAACAAGCGACTTCAAAGTGATACTGAGAGCTCTTGGCGTGGCATCAAATGGTATATCACCTTCGCTCCAGATGAAAATGCTGTTCCGGGCTTTGAAATTCGGAGGAAAAGTATCCCAAATTAAGCCTTTGACACAAGCCAAATGAAGTCAGACATAATTGCACGTCGCTTAAAGAGAGAACATGCAATCATGTTGGAATTCTTCACCAGTTGAAGGCTAAATCCGTTTTAAGGGTTGTTTTCTCGCACAGTTAGGATGAAGTGGCCATGCTTCTTTACAAACAACTAAATGTTTTTTGCTCACATGATTTAACATCATTTATTATTATTCTTTTTTTTTCATAACAGCCTCTTTGATGAAACTTAAATCAATATCTGTCCGTTTTCTGCCTTAAGTTCACAGCGAACCCCAAATATATTATTGCACAAGCCCTTGAAATAGAAGGGTCAAAAATATTTACATTTATTACAAGTAACATCCGACTTACAAACAGCTCGACTTACCTCCACCTGTACTTAAGACCGCGGCCAGAAGATGCTTATTTTTCTTATTCAATGTCTAGCACCGCAGCACGTAGCAGCGTGGCAACACGTACGACAGTTATGGCAGCACAGTATCCCAGCATCTCACTCTCACACAGCCATCTACCACTACAGTAGTAACCCTCGCGTCGGCCATTTTGAATGGCATTAAACTTACGTCCGATCCGACCGGTTGGTCGGAACCCATCCCGCTCGTAAGTTGGATGTTACTCGTACACAACTGGCGTTCCATTTTTCAAAAGAGTGGCTGCTCAGTCAAGCGTGGAGTACGTTCAGAAAGTACATTCTGTCTTGGCAGGTTAGGCAGTGGCTACTTGGGCTCAAACCCCAGACGTTTTCTGAAAATCTGAATTTTACTTTTGAGCGGGAGAAAACACTATAAAAAGCACCCTGCAGTACCAGACTCCTACAGAGAGGCAGCAAAGGAGAAGGGCTTCAGCAGCCAACCTGTGCTGGTAGAATGATGGACACAGCAGGACAATAAAAAACATCAGCAAAGAACCTCAAAATAAATAACGTCTCTAAGTGTAACTGTCAAGTTAAGACACGACAACGAGTAACAGACATTAAATCACAAGTTGTAGTCCGTCACACATGCTTCCACGTATTTTACTTCCCCTAAACTCTATTCTCCGAACAGTTCCCTTGCCTTCGTATTTTCATCGCACCAGCTCATCTTCATTCTCCCATGATCCTCTACACCTAGTAGCTCCGCCCCACTTCTAGAGTCTTGAACTTACCAACCAAAAAGAAAATTTGCGAGGCTTAGAAAATGTCCTAAATATGTCCATTATGAGAGGAAATTCCGTCCACCTCAAACCCACCTCACAGCTGACACTGTGTTCAGATGTAGTCTGTCTTTGATGGCTACAGTGTCTCATGGCCTGTTGGGAAGGTCACATGGTATCATTTGCTCCTTACTGGAAGGCAGGAAGCGCTGATCTGTGGTGTCTCACATGCCTCACATCATGTCTCTCTGAAGATGCTAGTGGGCTTCTTTTTAATGCATTAATGGAGAGGGCCACAGGAAATCCTGTCTCCTGATGTCAGGGCTGAGGGAGGGAGGAGCGATTCCATTCATCACAGCTCAATCCAGACACCGGAGCAGACAGGCCTATGATGGAGCGGCTCGACTTATCCGACCTGAGTGATCACAATTGATACATTTTGACATCGCAGAGGCAGAGCAGAGGACATTGAAGAAAAACAAAAGCTGTGCTCCACACCGACGCACTTGTGGACACGCCCGGTTTTCAAGTCCTGATGCAAAATTTTGCGGTTTTTGCCTCACCCACTGCCTCCTGTCTTTCCAGTGCTTACGTCTCTTGTTGTGGCTATGATCAGAGCATGATGCAAGGGAGGCCAGTGAGTGAGAAACAAGTGGCTGGTGGCTCGACTTTGCCTGCGGAAGAGGGACTTCACCTTGATAGTTGCTGATGAGGACTGACTTCACTTCAGGCACTCCATGGCAAAACCCCCGACACGAGAGCGATGCGAGGCGAACGCAGAGATACCCTTGAAATAATAAGACGGGCGAGATGTCCTGCGATTTCATGGAAAAACGCACGGGTGTTTACAGTACGTGCAACCTTCCGCAACAAGTTACGGCAGCAATGACACCCAGATAGAGCGCAGATGTTTTGAAGATCAAACCAGAGCTTGGGGGCGAGAGATGAGCAGTTATCTGACAGTGATAAGACCAAAATCCTGCTGTGAGCTCGCGCTAACAAGTTTTCTAATTATCACCTATTTTTGTATTTGAATGAGAGTTAAATAATTTAGAGCAGGAGCTGTCTTTTTCAAGGGATGTCAAGCTCACATGGCGGACTTATCGACACATTTAGGTCGAATTGCACAAGAATCTGGGACTTAAAGTTGCACATGGAATTCAAGGCACATGTTCATGACTAACGTGTACTCGCTCCAGTATACTGACGTCGGGAAGGTTTACTTTTTCTTATACTTTACTTTTTACAAAGGCCACCTTCAATGTCGCATGTTGACTCACTAGGTTTTCAACTGAAAAAAGTTGGAATTGGAAGTTTGAATGTGGTATATTACTGAATCAAATGATGGATCCAAACATACTTTTAAACAGCAAAATATTGTTTCTTTCGCATCAGACAATAGCACAGCAAATCACGATGGTGGCTATATTCAAGTTTTTATTTAGACTAAAGCTCTTTTAATGTCTTGAAAATAGTTGTATTACAATTTCAATCTTATAAGGGTTTCAAATACATTCAGAGTCGTGGATACCCTGACCATTGTGTAGTGAAAAACATCCCTGAACAAAAGCAAACAGATGCTTTTGTTTGCTTTGGTTCAGGGATTCCTCCATGTTTGTTGTTGTTGTTATCATCCGAGCTGTGACGTATCTTGTGTGATCAGTGGACCAGGAACTCCTGCACTGACAAAGGTTCTGCTAAGGAGGTGAGTCACGTAAGGAGTTATAAATAGAAACCCACCTCCACAATGATTCAGTGAAGAGAGCTTCCGAACGTCTCCCCACCCCTCGCGCTCCTCTCCGTTGTGCACTCTGCGACGTACGATCCACATCCCCTTCTAGCGTTTATTTATTTTTGAGACTATTGAAACTCCTATGCCTCAACATGCAACTCAGAAGGCTGCCTTTGTTGTCAGTAAAGGACGCTCAAGTCCACTTTCCCAACCTCCATATATTTGAATTTTCAGACCAACTTGCTTTAGTCGCTCTCAGAAACCTTGCTCTTGGGGAGGATCAGCAGCCCTATTAGCAATATGGATTATGAGTTCGACCTAATGTGCCGCCCCTGGAGGTTCATGCTCGGGAGGAGCAGATTATCTCAGGAGTACATGATGTGTGGCCTCATAATGACATGATGAGAGGCCGCTCACACGCAGTGCTACATGCACGCACATGCTCCCTCCTCACAAAAACATGCGTAAACAATACCAGGCGCTTCCTTCAGCATCGCAGTCACACTTATTTTGGGGGGGACAATTGCGTGATGAAGAGAGGTAAAATGAGTTTGGAGGTCGCACCTACTGGCACAGATTAAAATTCTGGGCATTTCCGACCTTGACTCAAGTTTTACTCCCCCCCCGGTCCGGCGGAGAGCAAGAAGAAAAATGACGGAAAAAGTTACGGTTAATAAACAGCTAATTTGTTGTAAGGTTAAAACTGACGGCTTTTAATCACGTCTGCATATTTTAAGCTAGTTCCCAGAATAAATGCCTGCTTTGCACTTTTGACGGGGGGAGTGAGAAAGTAAATGAGTCAGGGTTTCAGCAAGATGAAGAGTGATTACATGTACGGCCTCATGAGATTGCTATCAATCATTTCACGCATCCCCCCGAAACGTCTTTGCAGTGTTTATAGATTGTGTATCCATTTGGACCGGCCCAGAAAGAATGATGGATTACATTTTAATCGCATATTCTCTAGGAATATTTCACCTCACTAATGTCTTTTGAAGCACTGAGGCAACACTTTTTAAAGTATTTGGATTCTCTTGCAATGGCGAACAAAGACACTGGGGGTAAATGTTTGACTCCCTCACGCAGTCGAGGTGGTGATACACTGCATTGCAGTGAAAGATGGCCAACAGCCAACAAGTGACAGTAAACCGCTCATCTCTCCCAATAAAAATTAACCTTCTAATACATTAACTGTGGCCAGATTTTGGCCCTCGGGTTTCTTTTTTCAGCCCTCGCATTCAAAACAAGCAAGCGTCCTTAGCTCACCCTCCGTAGAGCCTTTGTGTAATCTCCAAATGCAGCACGTCTGATATGTCTTACATCATCTTCCTCACACGATGATAAATAGTCTGGTCAACAGGTGGCTCATGTGGATTACTCACCCGTGATTTGTGAACACTTTGCATAGATTTGCATCGTTTGACTTTGAGAAATGATCCACTCGCCCAGCAGGCTTGAAGTCAAACTTGACCATGAGGATGGGGAGATAACTCAAATGGTCAGTGGTGGCTCATGCATCCAGAGTTGTGTGTTTGATCATGGCAAAGAAGATGCTGCTGCTGTGTATGTTTTTCTGATCGATTTTGGCGTCGTTCATCTTCATGTGTTCTCAGAGCCAAAGATGAAGCAAGGATAAGAAGTAGTAAGAAAAGAAATGCCTCCTTATAAGGACATTTATTCCATTAATAGTCGACTTTCTGAACAATAAATATTCATCATGTTTTAAATCTTGGGCTGACAACAGAACAGATGCCAGGAACTACTTCAGTCTGGGGGTTTTCAGTCTGATTCTTTTGTCGGACTATGATTGAGTATGTGCAGACTAGGACCTGGAATATATTTGAACTCCAGGGAAAGCAGAGTACTTCTGTTTCTACGGCTCCATGATTGGAACTCCTGCACATGTGGACTCCATCAGCACCTTCCCGAAAAGCAGAAAAGACACGACAGTAGCGTTCACTTGGCAGACAGAGTAGGATTTGATATCATACTGCGTGTTGTCACGTCACGTGTTTTTGCTTTGAAATGTCACTTTAGATGACCTGAAAGTGAGTTCACAAATGGAGAGACATTGTGAGACGCTCTTTTAGTTCGGAAAATTGCACGGTATTTACTGAGGCTTACATTTTTCACAGCTATGATGTCATTGGAGTGTTTTAAGATGGAGGTCTACATAGTCTTGGCGCACTTGCATCAGGGATTCTCAAAGCCTGTAATATGCAGAATCGTTATGCAGTGTTAACAAGTCAGTGACTTGGACCCACACCTAACTCGCGACGAGGCACATACGAGTCAACATCTCTGCTCCTATGTGAGACCATTTAAACTTAGACGGTGTGGTGGCAATGACCGCTCCGTCTACACAGTGAACACAAAGACAGGCGCTTCTAAAAATTACATTATACATTCCTTGCGTTCCACAGTTTAGATGTATTTGTTTGACACTCTGATCACAGACAAAATGGCATCATTAATCTTTAAATAACAACAGCAAATCAACCTCAAACATTGGGTGTCATGTATTCTCAACGTTACATATGGATCAAGCTTTGGACGGATCTTTCTGTCCGTGCTCTGCGTTCATTTCTTCCATATTTCTGCACATTTCCAAAAAGCTTTCAGATAAGGACCAAACGTAGCAGTGCCACCAGAAACCATGGGGGGCAGTGTTGCTGTTACTACCCGATATGTAGCTCTACTGAGACACGAAGAAGACATAACAATGGCGGAAATCCTCTGTCCTCCAGTCGCGATGTATGTTTAACAGCCTCACCAACCAGCGCCTCCAACAATGCTGTCTCCGTTTTGTCTTTTGTGCAAGAGGTACACGGACAATACTTCTTCCACAGTCGCCATGTTGGTTTTGAAGTTTGTCATTGTCATAAACTTGACTCTGTGCTGCTCCCCCTGGTGAATATAATGCTGAATAGCAATACCAACAACAAGAATGCATGGAAGTACAAGTAACATCCGACTTACAACTGGGATCGGTTCCGACCAACCGGTCGTAAGTCAGATTGGACGTAAGTGGAATGCCAATCAAAATGGCCGACGTGAGGGTTATAGGTACGACTGTAGTGGTAGATGGCTGTGTGAGAGTGAGATGCTGGGATACTGTGCTGCCATAACTGTATGTTATACCATTTACTTGTATCTTATCATCCTTTGAAACGGACAGGGTACGAAAAGGGGGCATCAATGGACCATAAGGCCGGGCATGTTCACAATTGTCAAGCTGACATGTTGTTACTCACAGCGGCAGGAACTGCAGGTGCACCAACAGCAGTGTCGATAACATGGAAAATGAGTTTCCAATCTGGAGAATGCTTTTGTAGTATATCAATGCTATGAAAAGTGTGTAAAATTTGGACCCTGGTAGGCAGCGCTTCACTGGACTTGACCATGATCCAATGTGACCCCTTTGGAGCGAGAATGAATTGAAGAGAAACATGGGTAAAATTAACCAGGAAGGGAAGGTTAGGCAGAGTGTGACGCTCCAGATAGTGTTTATGAAGGGGCGAAAACCACTTGGTCAGATAACTTTCAGGTGTCAGACTCTAAACAGAGTGAGCTAGCGTGCAACATCAGTCTTGTTTGAACCCTAAAATGCCATTATACAGTGGCTTTCTTGCCTTTCACTCACCACGCCTCACATCAGAGGGCTTCACCAGCAAGAAGAATGGTGCTCTTTCTCTGCTCTATTATTCTGCCTCCGCCCTACTTGTCTCAGATTATTCATTCAAAAGCTGGGAGTCAAAGTTTATCACTGTCTGTCACAGTGTGTCTCCATGCCTTCGTCAGCGCTCTTTGCCCCCACCCCTCCATTAGCCTTAGCATTTATCACTTTGCCTCTTTCTGTCATATCCGGAGAAAAGAAAATTTGGGACAGTTGATAGTCTCGCGGAACAGAGTTAGCCTCACAGTGTGCATGAGTCATACTTTCGCCACACATTCGGAGCAAAGAGAGCATGAGACTGGGAGGGAGACGTCAATTAAAAACAAGGGGGGGGGGGTTATGATGGAAGTCAAGGGCAGGCAACATACGCAATTTAAGCTGGGAAACAATTGTCTAATGCATGAAAAAAGGAGAGCAGCAGTGTTTTGCATA
This sequence comes from Synchiropus splendidus, assembly GCF_027744825.2. Taxonomy (NCBI): domain Eukaryota; kingdom Metazoa; phylum Chordata; class Actinopteri; order Syngnathiformes; family Callionymidae; genus Synchiropus; species Synchiropus splendidus. The sequence goes on along the minus strand of NC_071348.1, from coordinate 10,923,680 downwards.
CGGCCAGAGTGTTTTGCATGCGCGCCACATTATTGTCACCTTGCTGAATTGCATTATACAAAGTGACTGGTAGCTTTAGAGAGCGGAGCGTGGGGGAATCGTCATCAGGCATGGATGAATTCAATCTATAAAGGAAGGTTTGTGTCCCATCCCCCGCTGTATTAGCCTCCGACAAGCCTGTGTCTTATTGCACAGATGTGGCACTTCTTTACTTCGATTTAACCGCAGCATAGATTAATCATAGCTCATTCTGATTGGCTGCCGCGAAAAGCCTTTGGGCACAAGTGCACTATTTCTTGAAGTCATTATCAGCAGAAGTTGCTGCTCTTGCCAAAACTGCCATGCTACGAATCCGTCTCCAGAAGAAGGCCGCTCTGTGTGTCTGCGCTCAGCACGTGCTGAGCGCGTTTGTGTTTGCCGTCAACTGTCTGAAGCCAAGTGGGATGTTGGCCTAGTTTGGGCAAAACCAAGTCAGCATATCGACGTATGTGCACAAGAGGAGACTTTTATTAGAACATCTCATTTTCCAGATAACTGTCACAGTTTATGCACCGCAAGCGATTCCCCCCCCCCAATTCCATGTGGGTCAAATTTGAAAACAAGCAGGAGAACTGGGGGTTTCCAGCTCATCCAAATGATTTGGGGTTATCTTTAACTTTTTGAATACCATGTGAGAAAATAATTAAGCTTCAGCATGATAACTGTAAAACTGAATTGCAGTTCTCAGTCTGTGGAATGAAGTTAAGTTCAAATGAGGTTGATTTTAAATAAGGCGTAAATAAGGCAGGTCCTATATTATACAGTATTTTCTTCAGTAGCTAAAGGTGCTAAACGTAAAGATTCCTTCTCTTCTGCTTTCATCTACTATCATATTTAATTTTGAGGTGAGCAAAGAGACCACAATATTGAAAAGTGTGTTAAAATTCTGTGACACACTGAGGTTGCCAAAACATGTCAAAGTATTTTAGATCACTGATCAGTTTTTTATCAATTGGCTGACTAATTACGAGCCAAAATAAAATTAATTTGAGAGAATAAGAAGTATTTATTGGGCTGGTTGGCTTTTGAAAAGGGCCCCGGTGCATCGTGGGCGTTTCCATCACGACATAAGAGCATCCATGGACGTGGCTTATGGTTTTGTAAAGGGGTATGACATCGTATCGATACATTCACCGAGAGGAAAACAGAGTGGTCAGGTGATCAGAGATTATGCCAGTCAAGCGGCACAGTGTAACCTTATGTTTAGCCCTAACCTTAACTTTACTCTGGATGTTGAAACCAGGGTTGGAGGCGTGCCGTTCCGTTGTGCCTACAGTTGGAGGATACAGTGAGATTTGGAGATTTTTTAAATTATTTATTTATCTATTTATGTATTTTTTACCATAAATTCTGGACCATAAAGCGCACTGGAATATTAGTCACACCCACCAAATTCAATAGATGCATGAGGATTGCTTCTAAACTGCTTTTGAAAACAGGGTCCAGCACTCATGAAAAAACAAAACAAAAAAAAATCCTGAAATTGTATCATGAATTCATCATGATTTCATCAGTTTGATGTGAAGAGGCTCAATATTTTGGCAGCATGACGTTCTTTGGCCTGTAAAAATCCATATATTAGCCGCGTCTTTGCAGGGTTGAAACCACGAGAAAAAAGTAGTGGCTTATAGCCGTGAAATCAGAAGGTACAATAATGAGTAGTGTAGCGTTCTCGGACCACAGAGAGAGAATGGTTGGATAATTTTAGATTTAAAAAAGCTGAATTCATTATTTACGACAGGGGATGGAAGCGCTCTCTCATGCAATGAGATTTCCTCACTATTCAATGGAACAGGATGCAGCTTAATGACTCAACCAGTCCTTGATCCACAGTTTGCACCAACAGACACTCAATACTGAGCTTGTTTACTGTCATTTGCTAACCGTCCATGAATCAGTCATTCACTAAAAATAATGAAAGTGTCTGAATCATGGCTTTCAGGTTGACAAATCCGCACTCATTTTGAAAGTGTGTCGCAATACAATCCATTTGTCATGCTAGTTGAGGCTCTCTTTATGTCTCATAATAGCGATTATCCCCAAATCGGTATCATTGCACAGCGCGTTTGGTTATTTGGCTGAAAGTGCTGCACAGTGAGTCACATCAAAATTCTATTAGCTGGCTTCACACCCCGACGTGGAGCAGTGGGTGAAGCTTTCTGGTGTTACTATGACTCAAAGTGTGAAAGTGAAATTTCTAAAAAAAAAAAGGGCCAGTCAGCGCGGAGCACGGCGATGTATAAAATCAGATTGATGCTTTGATGGCAGTTTTAAAGTAAACCTGATCAATAGCTGGAAAGAGTGGGAGAAGTGCACCGTGGATACGTGTGACATCTCAAGAGATGCAGAGAGAAACGGCAGCATCAGCAGCCGCTAACTGAAAACCCAGCACATCCATCCACTCAAAGCAGCTTCAAACAGACTGTGAAATCCATCACGGTTAAAAAAAAAAAGGCATGATGTTTGACTTATAGCCAGGAAGGAAGACAGGCAGGAGGTGAGACGGCAAGAAAGTTGAAGCAGAGCGACAGACAGAGTGAGAGAGAGAGAGAGAGTCAGTGATGTTCAATTGACTTTGGAACATCTGCGAGCCCATTTGGTCGTGTTAATTATACAGAACTAATTTAACTCACATGCTCAGTGGCAGAGGCGGGAGGGGCGCGTGATGAACTGGGGAGCACTCTGTTTTGACTTCTCCTTTGTCTGCTGCTCAACCTGCGTGATGATGACGCTCTCTGCCCCTGCATGTTGCCGTGGTAATTATGCAGACTTAGCACTGCGAGCTGCCAACCTGGCAGAACATAACCATTCAATAGTTTCTTATTCTGAACCAGCTGTGACAAAAGTTCGGCTTTTCAATCGTCAATGATAAGTTGCTTGGTGAGGTATTGATCTTAAAAGTCAAATCTGGCCCACAGGAAGTGACCTTTTACCTTACATACAATTTACAACCCACCTCCACCCCTGCTCCTCTTGTATAGTATTTCCATATGGTAACTGCTGTGAAACTGCACCAGTTACTTTCCCATTTTTTCCACTTGCAACTTGTTCCAGTCAATCCCACCTTGTTGTCAAGAGAATCCTTTAGGGATCCTATTTAAATCTTTCGACAGCTAAACACCTATTTTCATTACTCTGCCCTATTTTTCATAAAAAAACAAACAAAATATATATATAAATATTTATATAATGGAGTAACTACATTTGAAAGTAACCTTATATACAACTTTAGAATAATTTTTCCCCATTTACATATAAAAATGTTTAAGTCAATTACTCTTAGTTTGACAGCCCCTCACAACAGTATATAATGTGGCCCCTCTTAGAAATTTAGTTGCCAACCTCTGCCCTAGATAGAGCTGTGTGCGACTTACACAGATCTAAGGCTTCGGACATTTCTTTGACTACGGTTATGCAGGCTCAAGAGACAACTGAAAAACTGACTTCCAACTCAATGAAACTGAAGATATTTAGTCACACAGTTGCCCGTCAGTCCCCAGCGAGCCACCCTCAGTGTTACCCCAGGATACGAAAGTATACAACCTTCTGTCTGCTTTCATTTCTTCCGCATTTCTGCGCAGTTCCACAAAGCTTACGGCTACAGACCAAATGGAGCAGTACCACCGGAAACCATGGGGGGCAGTGTTGCTGTTACTTCCCAATATGTAGCTCTAATGAGACACGAAGAAGACATAACAATAGTGGAAATTCTCCGTCCTCCAATCGCGACATATTTAATAGCCCCACCGACTCTAACAATGCTATCTCTGTTTCGTCTGTCGTAACACGGTAACAACGTTCGAAAAGGACAGGTAAGTATTTGTACGTAAAGGGAGCATAAATGGTCCTTAAAATGACCCGACCTTCAGCTGCATTGCAGTAATGATAATGTTTGATATGCACTGCAATATGCTTTACCTGCCTGGTGGATAGAGTGTGTAGTCAAAGGTGACATTTACCTTGTCCTCCCGAGACCCGACGTCCTCATACAAGTCCAAATATGTTTTGTGTTTCATCACCATCACTCTTCATCTTTTTTAAACTTTGACCTACTGGCTTTATCTCGGTATACTACATGCACTAGCTTGTAGTGCTATAACAACATTGCACCCATTTCAGTGAAACAGGATGGCAGGAATATCAGAAAAAGAATTCTACTATTGGTACTAGAAAAAAAAAAAAAAGTCAGTCTATATGTGTTTTGTTTCATGAGATATCAAATATGACTCATTTGACAATTTAAAAAATTTTTTTTTTTTTTTAACAAACTTTAGTCATTACACCGCTTATGTCCCTCTTAAACCCAGATAGCACCGAGATATAAAAAAAAAAAAACCTGTAGTTTCACACTGTAAAATCTGAGACTGTAGAACGTACTAAAACTGAGTTATTGTGATCCAGCACACTTAATACGACCAGCATTTTAGTGACTTTTATTCACTGTAAGCAATAAGTCATGCACAGTCCACCACAGCAATCAGGAGTATTGTGCAAGCTGCGAGTCTTATTGCTCAGAGACAAACACATCACCCAAATTTCAACTGCACAAACAACCCCGAAACTGTGTGCCGGAGTGAGTGATGAAATGTGAACCCAAACTAAACCACATCTACGGAAAGAAACATGTCGGGCATTCTGACTGGCTCTATGAGAAACAGAGGATAGCAAGTGTAACTGCGTACACACACGCACAGACCCCAGAGGCCTGTGTTTGCCTTTCCTGTAATCTGAGCTTCCGTTCCCCGAAGTATGATGTAACTCAAAGCCAGCCTGAAACGGAGTCGGAGCGCCAGCCAGCCTGACACACTCAAATGTGTGAGTGCAGCAGCTTTATATCTGTTTACATCATTCATATCAATATTTACTACTAATTGCGAATGGTTGTCAGAATCTTTTTGCGGTTTCACAACTTTTTGGGTTCGGTAGTTTTCGTTGCATCACTGAGGAGTCGTCTCACAGGGTCACCAAACATGGCAAAGAACCAAGACACACAAACAACGTTAAATATTTGACCGGTTCGCAGCCTATCGAGGCTCTGGACGCTGATGCTCAAGAAGTGAATGGACGTCACAGAACGGCCACGAAGCCACCCCTTTTAAGTGTTATCGCTGTTCTTTTCCATCCTCTCCTCCCTTGTCCTCCACCAATGTGTTATTTCTGCAGCGAGTCGTCCGGCTAAACAGTAGTGAGTCACCATGCAGGGCAGCAGGCGACTGCAGAGACGTCGCTGCCGTCCTCCTTCTGCTTCAGCGACGCATGCAGGTTGCCACGGCTCAGGTCAACCCGACAAAAGTACAGAGAGAAATATAGCCTGAAACCTTGAAATGAATAATAATGATGTTTAAAATCGCTGTAATAATGTGAAATATCTGCCCAGCACATTGCAACATATGAAGCATAAACAATGAGACTCTATTGCCTGCCAGTGAAATAGGTCAAGGAGGTTTCCTCTCTCTCAAAAACTGCCTCAGATGCTCGGCAGTATAAGTTTTAAGTTGTGGTTGTGTTGGGCTGGTTTCCTTTCCAAGTGACCCACTTGCTGATTTGACTACGGTCCCCCTGATCTGGCATGGTTTCCATGCCAACATACGTAGCTAGTGGCAATATAATAGACGAGGAGTTGGTCCGGATACATGAGCTCACCGTTGCATTTGCTTTCTAGCACGCTCTGCAAGGGATGTTTTGTACACAGAGGGAGGAAATGAAAGTATTTAAGAAAAATGTTGCCCTGTTTTGCAGCATGGCGTTTGTCCACCATTTCCTGGGTTAACTCAATAAGATGAAGAATGCTTCTCTTGCAGATGGATGGGATTATTACTCTGTCACAGCTGGGATTAAATAACAAAACAGAGTCTGAGGATCTCAGTTGTGTAATTTTCACCCATGCGATGATGGTCATATGATATTTTTTTGTGTTACTGGTGGCCCAGATGCGAGGGTTTTTGTTGCGCAAAAAACTGTGTAGTTTCATCGCAATGTATTAAATATGAAATTTAATTCATTACAGGTTTTATAGTTTATAGTTGATGATACAGGAATGATCAAATTCATTTTGTATTTATTCACATTATTTACTCCACTTCATTATGAACCTTTTTGTTATAACATCACACTGTATCATGCGGTGTACCTGGACTTGGTGAAGAGAAAATGTGTTATTCAAGTGTGCTATGAGAATACCGTAACATCCCTGAGTTTGCGATGTCTGGGTTGTGAGGTTGTCAGAGTTCTGGGGGGAGTGCGCATGTGTGCAGGGGAGAGTTGTGTTTTGTTATGTGGCGTGTTGCAGCACAAACGTTTTGGGGATTGTTTGATTGTTTATTGACTCTAAAATAAAACCATCCCACTTCTGACACCAGTGGAACGATGTGGCGTCCCTTCCAAAGAATATGCACTGGTTGCAGGGATGTTACAATATTTATTTTATACTAAACCTGAGGAAATATACTTGAAGTTTACTGTTGACATAATGCATTTAAAATCATTTTCTTTATGATATCACACTGTGTCATGCAGTGTACCTTGGTGAAGAGAAAAAGTTCCATGGGAAAGGATCTTTATATGCGTTCAATGAGAGCTAACTGAGTCAGTAAGTAACATTTTTCCTGAACTATCTGTCTTTGGGTCGCCGTCATCAGGTCCCGGAGGAAGCAGCTTCAACGCCCCAGCAGGCTGTTCCTGAAACACCCCCAAAGGGAGGTGTCCAGGGGGCATGAGATGCCCAAACCATCTCATCGGCTGCCTTTCATCTGTACTTATTCAAAACCGAGACATTAATGTCTAATCTCTAATTTCGATGTGCAGTGTTTTGTCATGAGTGAAACCACCTGATGGTCGGGAGGTTCCAGGATCCACTTTTGCATCACTGAATATACACCGTTTTAATGCATTTATTCATGTGAGGAGGTGAAAGGCAGTCATAACTTATTCAAGTATGCTTTCCAGAGCAAAGTGTTTCCCCCCGAATACACAACAATTCAATTATAACATACGCAAGACACTAGATTATTTATCATTTGCCACTGTTTTATAGCATTCATTTTTATTTTCATCTCATAAACTCCGCTGCTGTTTGTTTTGACACGCGTCACGCGATTAAAGATGAACGCCGCTCATGCTCTTATTGCCGGGAAATACACGCGAGACCCTCATTTGCCTGCGTGTTGCTGTCTGGAACAAAATGAAAAAGCAGCTAATATTAACAACCTCCTTTTCGTCTGTGACACGGGGTATCATTCTTCCTAAATTAACTCCCGACGCAAGCCTTGATGCGGCGACGCTCCGTCACGGCGGCGATAAGTAACACCAAAGTGAGGAGTTCACATAAAAAGCGGCGAGAAAATAACATTTGAGAAAGCGGAACAGTACTTAATGGCCTTTTCAATGAACGACTAAAGAAACGCCACGGCAGCTGCATTAAGCGATACCGTGGTTAACTTTCCACTCCATTCATCAGAGCTGAAAGGAGAAGAAAGAAGTGACTGGAGGCAAAATAAGGTGAAGATAAATGGAGTGGGAGGGTGCGTGAAAGTTATTTTCATTTCAGGTACATTACTTGTGCTTAAAGATGTGCGTTCAAGGATTATTTTTCTGGACCGCCAAAATTCCTCGGCTGCACTTTTTAACCTTCGGTGTGCTATTTCTGAAAGTAATAGAACAGATAAATTGAAGCGGGAAGTAACGTTAAAAGAACAGTGTAAGACAACAAAAGTGAAAAAGGGAAGTTCAGACAGTCCCAAATGGATGACAGACAGATTCGCCGCCGTTGACAAAATAACCAGCCATGGCCCATTTGCGCGGTTCAAGGTGACCCCAGGGAGGGAAGGTAAGTGGGTGTGCGACTGCCTGTGTGTTGTATGTGACAAAACAAGAGAGACAGAGCGTTCCCTTTTTGGATAAATCTTCATCATGCCGCCACCGACAAACCACTTTCATCTTTTAAAAAAAAAAAAAAAAGCCGCACACGCCTAACCACGTCTGCATCCTGATCACAGAGGAAGATTAATGATCTGGCGGTGGTCTCCTCTAGATAACAGGCTCATCATCAGACAAGTGTCCCGCCTTGCTGATCAATCATCCTAATGTAAAGAGATAGACTGAGTCTGCTTCACCCACGGCTGCATTCTTATGATCATCGCTCATTATGGGCGCTGCACCATGAAAGTATCAGGACTCCAATCTTTTATCCTCCTGGTTTTTGGAGTCGGATCAGAAGCAGCGGAGGACGTGCGAGCGAAACTAGTTGATTTTCCCATTGAGAGAACGTGAGCAGTCAAACATCACATGTTTAGAAGCAAGTGTAAGAGTGAGGCGTGGGAGGTTTTCGCAGGAGCGGACAGACTAAGTGGGTTTGGATGAGTCACTTGGTTTGGATATTTTTGGGGAGAGAATGGAAGGAATAGAACTGCAAGGCGAGTCGCGAGAGGGAGGGATAACAGGATATGAATGGGAAAATAAAATGCAAAGGTTTTCTGATTCAGAGCGGAGGATGTGAATAGAATTTCTGACTGGTGGACCACATCTGCCGTGCAATTTTCTGAATTAATATAATGTGCTGTATAATAAACAACATATTCGCTCGCATGGCTACATTTCACCTCACTCATTTCCTGTGTACTTCTCAATCATCGACTTGGAACGCAACCACATCGCAACCAGACAAGTGTTCGGAAAGCCATCCTTCATAAAAGAAAAGAAGCTATATTCGAGAAAACTTCCTACTTTATTTATTTATTTGTGACCACATGAGTTTGTCCAATGGTTAGGTTTACCCAGGACCTAAAGCTGTAGTAGAAGTAGTGCAGAAGTATCCTGTATCACGCTTCCAAATTTACAATCCTCTATATAAGAGCCAAAAACAATAGACCCTATAAGTGTGGTTCCTAACACAGATTTTCAGCACCTTGTATTTTTATCTGCTGTGCAATGTTGCCTTTTCAGTCTATAATGGACAAGAAATCTTACAATGAGGTAAATAAAAACATGATATTTTACATGTCTGTCCCTGTCTCATCAAAATTGATCTTGTTTTAAGATTTAATAATGCACTCATCAAATATATTTAGTGGCTGTTAAAAGTTAGTATCTCAGCAAAATCATCTGAAAGGTTTTATGCTTAAACTTTCTATGCTATTTACTTATATTACTTATGTTTGAGCTGTCAAAAGTTACATTTTAAACCCACATTTGGTCATTTTACAGACCTGGTTGTATCTTATTTTTAGAGATGACAATCATAATATATTACGTAAATATCTCAAGAACGCTACACTTTGAAGACTTCAAAACCTCATTATCTGAAGTATCTCAAGTCATTTTACTTCTACACAGGTACCAAAGCAAACTTTTCATGGCTCTTCTTTGTACATGGTAACAGGGTAGCGTGAGCTCAGTCATGGAAAGTGCCTTATTGTGTCATCTAAAAATGAATGGGAATGTTGTCACGTCCACTTATTTTATACTAAACCCGAGGAAGTATACTTGAAGTTTACTTTTAACATACTGCATTTAAAATACTCCAGTAAACTTAAACTCAACTTATATTTAATAAAATTAACCTACTACTTTTTTCTTGGGTTTCAAGTATATTATTGAGGTGAACCAGAAGCGAAGGATCATGGGAGATTTCTTGTAATTGTGCTTTTGCTCGGATATTGCTTTGTTCTCATTTGACAGTTGTTGATGAGTACTTTCATTGAAATACTAAATAATTGTCACTGTGAGTGTGACCCTCAAACATAAGTGATATATACAGTTATATGTAGACATGAGTTGTTAATGGCTTACTATTATAGAGACTTTTTGCCTATAAATAATGTGAAATTTAAATATACATTGAATGATTCAAATGTGGCTGAGAAGTATATACCTAGTACACCAGTAGTATACTTTTTGAATACTTACTAAATACTTGAAAAACTAAAAATGTCCCAGTTTAGTCTGAAGCAGTATAAAATCAGTATGCTTTCTAGTGAAATACTATATGGTCTGGACTATACATGTGTACTTATCCTCAAGTATACTAGCTTTTGCTTCGGGTGCACAGCAATATTTTCAGGAAACCAACCATCCGTGCACAATAGACAAGGAGTGGATAAAGTTATTTGCGCAAGCTTGATATAATGCTTACAGATGCACAATTGATCGGCGGCTGATGAGTGCTGCTAGCCATCTTTGCCAAAATGGCATCATAACGGCGGGCTGCCATCTTGTTAGCGCTCTCCTTTGGTTCACCAAACTCACGAGAGAATAATGAGAGGAGTCGAAACACGTTTGCAGATACTAGCTGGCGCTGTGGTGTGTTGGCATCCATATTGTTTCAGGGGGCTAATAAAAGGGAATACGCGGGCGTGGCGTGAGGAATGCTCTCCTGCGCAATGGATTAATGGAGTCAACAATTCCCTGCGGCATTTCACGGATTATGCATATCTGCCCCCCATCCCACCCCACCCGCCCCTCTTCTACGGGAGGAACGACAAAAACAGCTCAAAGCTAATTGTTCACAAATAACACGCGCGTCTATATACAAACAAGAGGCCGGTGCATGAAAACACGCTCTGCGGAGAGCGGAAAGTGGCTCCACCGCTCGTGGCGCTTTAGAATCAACAACCTTTCTTGAGGTCTCCGTACGGATGACTCATCTCTCATCAAATGATGGCCCTGCAGGAGAAAATCAACACATTCCCGTTCGCTCTGGCTTCCACTCATATAAAGACGGCGGCACAAGGAACGCACCCGCACATCCAAACACAGAAGGGCTTCCCGTCTTTGTGTGCCTGTCAGGGATTTCTTCCCATTAAAAGGCTGTGCAGGGAAGCCCCCGGTGGATAAATATAACAGCACCTGCGTGTGTGGGTGCCTGGTCACATGCTTCATATGATGACTCATTCACATGCTGGAGTGCCAGGGAGTCGCTGGCTGGTTGGAAGCAGCTATGCAGGAAACTCATCAGCTATGCACGGCTGAGCCCAAGACTCCGGTGAGATTCGCACTGGCTTCTCTGACTTTTCTTGTTAACCCGTGATCCTCCTTTACATGTAACGCGCTGTTCTGTTATTTAAAACAGCCTGACACTCCAGTGCAATCGCTGACTTTAACTGCCTCTTTCACGCACCATTAGCTCCTCTAATGCCCTGGGAGATGGATTCGATGCCGAGCGCTTGGAAACGACAATGTAACAGCAATATTTCTGTCCAAATTTTGGGTCATGGGTCATGAAAAGTAAGGATTTTTTGGCTGTAGTTCTACAGAAGACTGGGGTAGGCTTCAAGAGCTAAAGAGCTGAAGCTGACAAACAGTTGTTTGTGGGTTCCTCCTGTCATCGGCGTTTGCTTCCATGCCGCGAGTTGTGAGGACTCGCGATACGTGGATGTGTCGCAACCACAAGGGCCAAGCTATGGCTGCAAAAGGGTTGGAAATCTGTGATTTTTGAACATGTTCTGCAAAATTACTGGAAGGGAACACCCTTTTCACAGAAACCAGTGTGATGCCACGTCAAGTGGGGCATTACACAGGCACTAAAAATCAGAAATTTAGGGTGTCCCGCTGAAAAAAACAGCAAAAAACCTTTTTATTGTCATAAAATGAACGCATTTCTATGAAAATAGTAAATGCCACCTACATCTTTCAGTGTTTATCCAGCAACCAAAGTGCTTTAAGTCACCCATTTACACACACACAGTCATACACTGACGGCGGTATCCTGCGACGCAACGTGCCACCTGAGCTTCCACGTTAAAGTTCATATCGGTATCGGTCAGCTCTCCTCACATCCAAGAAGATCAGCACTCACTCAAAGCTCATCTTCAGTGTGTCTATCCTCACAACCTGACACAGTAATGCTTGAGCCACTACTTCGAGTCCGTGTCTGGCGGTTTAAATCTGAGGTAATAAAATATTTGCAGGAAGCTACAATCCTCTGTATTTCATGACTTGTTCCTGGTCACCCTTCTCTGCAGATATCTTTCGTACCGCTCATAATACCATTTTTTTAATAGATGGAGGAGCATGAAAGCAGCTAAAATGACTAGCTGCTTTCATGCAATAATGTAGTAGAGCCACATTATTGCATGCCAAACCCACAGGCCTGACTGTTTTGAAACATCCACTTTTTAAAGGTCTACATTGAACACAAATCTCTTCGGTATGGATTTGGTTGGCTGCATGTGTGAAAAGTTTAACAGCAAAACATGCTATTTGGGCTTTGAGCTTTACTTGAAAAGGGGACGGGGAAAGGAATCACTGAGGAGAGGAAGAACACTCGAGTGGAAAGACTGTAATGATTAAAGACTTTCTCTTTGGAATACAATCCAAATCACATGTCTCCAACATGTGGGTGACCTCTATCCATATGTGGAGAGATGAATCTATAGGAGGGATGTGCTGTCAATGCCAGTCTATAAGAAGACAGCATGTCAGATTTGCTCAAAACTACCTTCATGCTTGAGGTGTCAGTTAACCTCACCCAACGCAAGCCTATATTCTCCACGTCTCTGGAGTATTTTCCCTCACTGGAGTGCTTGTGTTGGGTTAAGCAAAAGGCATCCATGCTTTTTGTATCTATTAATTCATGCAAGAGGCACATGTTAGCCTCCTGTCTTGGGTTTCTCGCTGCGCTGGGTAGAAGCAGGGGAACTGTGAGATGGCAGGTCTCTGCTTATTTAATTCTGCTAAGAAGAGCGGAAAGTATTTTTGCTATGCTGGTCTCCCTCCTCCCTCCTGAAATGAATTTCACATGGTGTACCTGAACATCTCATGCCAGCCTGGTTGCAAACCCAGAGCAGATTTATTTGACCTCGCAAAGTTCGGCACGCTACTTCCCATCCGTCACACCCTCTCCTCCCGCGACTGAGACTGCTGTTCTGGCTTTTCCAGAGAGATTTTGACATCTGGTGGCCTAGATAAGCAGGAAACAGACTGAGCACATCAGCCGATCTGTAAGACCAAAGGGCGATTAAAGGGTATAATCTACCTGCTATATAACCGGGGTGGAAGCCCAGATCACAGAGGGTTAGCGCTCCGTCTAGAACACACAGACAGTTCCAAAAATACAGGATTTTATTTAATGCTTGGCATGGGGAGACATGATGAGGTTCTCCTGTGCTTCTCTACACGTGTTCGTGTTGTGCTGCAGCGCCCCCCCCCCCACACCCCTTTTGTTCCGGATGCAAACAAAAGATGTGTATGAGTCATCGCGGCGCAGCGCACAAAATCAGAGATCTGAGCGCACGATGTTCGTGATGAAGTGCAAATGTGCAGAGACAGACAGACGAGAATCCCACTGTAGCAGTCTGCGACGACGATGCCCGGTTGTCATGGCGACCGCTCTCTGCCACAAGCGGAGGGAACACTGTTTCCCTCTAATGAGGCGCGCTGGATCATTTTGTCCATCTACCTGCGTGTGCTGAGTGTTCTTTCTTCTGCCATCGCATCTTTCAGCACTTGTGCACACACAGATAAAGCTGGGGGGGTGAGGGTCGGGGGGGAGACAAGGCAAGGTAATGGCTGCGGTTAGTGTGTTTACTCTGTGTAATGTTGTGATGTCAAATTGCTTCCCCGCCTCCTATGCAATCCTTGAGCTTCCCACCCGGCCCAAATCCCTCGAACAACAAAAGGTATACGCACATCATCAACAGGCTGTAATGAGTTTTCTGGTGACAGTGTGATGGATATTATCTGGAAAGAAAGCGCATGACAGACCACAAGAATCTCACATGATGCGTGAAAGACCTCGCACAGCATCACGTCTGTGCTGGCTGTTAGAAACTGTTTTGGGCTGTGTCTTCTGAGTGAGCGTCTTCCTGAGTTTTCACCACATCTTTCGCCAAGGTTGAGTATAACATTAAAACAGCAGGTGTGTTGGAGGGGTTACACTAGCTCTGGAGCTAGTTACTGGGAGTGGCGAAGAGTCTGAGAGGCCGGAGTCGACACTGTTTTTTCTGGGAAATTCGATTCTGGCTGTCACAGAACAACCTCTTGTTTCGGTGTTTTTCTGTAAGCTCTTACGACATAACTTCATTTTCTGGATTCTGAACCGGCAGTGACCCAGTTCCAAGCTATAGCTTCCTCCACCTTATCAACAGTATTCATGCTTCTGAAGAAATGAATATTTGCATGCAGCGGCGTCTGATGTTCCTGTTCAGCTTCTCTCAGCTTTAGAAATGATGTGAGGTTTCATTGAATAAGTTGTTCATGTTCAAACATTTTACAGCAGACAACACCATCTGGTGGCTGAAAAACAGGACACTGTTTCATGAAGCCTCATCTGCCCACCACTAGGCAGGCAGCAGTTCCGGTATGAGCGGAGCCAAGGTATTACGCCATGTTATGTATGACAATTACATTACACCGATGTCATAAGCTTAACTCAACTTTTCAGTCGCATAAGGAACTGTTTATACCAACAGCAAGTTAACAATGTGAGCTTACAGTCATCACCCGGCAAGCCATCATCCAAACCCCAACCAATGACAATGTTTTGAATTTTTTTTTTTTTTGGATACTTGATTTGAATTCTGTCATTTTTTTTTTTGCGTGTATAAATAAGAATAATATTTTCTGGGATTTACAATAGTTAATATGGAACGTATATGACCAGAACATGACAGTAAACTAAGTAATCTCAGGACATAGAGGAGTATTTACTGTGTATAACTGCTCAACTGTGGTATATAAAAATATGTATCTCCATGCGCAGAAGAGATGATCTCACTCTCAAAGCCTTCAATTAATGTCTGGATCATTCAATTACAGAGGAACACAATGAATCACCGCTGTTTTCTCTGACAGGCTCATCCATACTTCAGTCATTTGGCAATCCTGAACCACAAGCAGAGAAAGAAAGCCTCGACGTTAAACTCAGAAAAAGAAAAACATTAGAACCGACGTAGCTTAGTTTCCAAATAAGAAAATGACTACCTCAAGCTTTAAATACTCAGGAGTCAGCTGACAGTGTCTGCTCTTGTATATCTATATGTGTCAGGTATTAGAATCGCGTCATCACCCGCAGAGTCTATCTCTCTCACACACTGGTCGTTGTCCTCAGTAAACGTGTCAGTCACTGGTCTCCTTGCCCGCACGGCCTGTCAGACTCCCTCCCCAAATTCCTCTCCTCTCCATTTTTGGACATTTTTAGAGAGATGCTCAAGTCGAGCTGCTTTCCCGCAATAAAAAAGTGTGATATTAAACGAAAGCAGGGTTTGTTTGGATTATTTGGGGAGCCGTCATGACTCAGAAAGGATAGTCTTATTATTCTGACACTTCATTTTGTCTCCTTTTCTACGGTGTTGCCGAACTGTGTGGAGAAAAGTCTGGCCACTTTTGTGTATATTTGATCAGATGGGTGGATCCATTTGGATGAATAAATGGATCTCAGGTCTCCTTGACGTCTACTTGACTATATGAAAAACAATCTGTCTTGATCCATTGTGTCAATAAATTACTATGAGGGAGCTAAGTTCAGGTTTTCACTGGAAATATTTGTCGTTCATTCAAAGAGATCGGTCCTAAATTGAACAGAAACGTAGTTCAAACTGCTAATAATTATGTTAGAATTATGTATATATATATATATATATATATATATATATATATATATATATATATATATATATATATATATATATATATAGTATATGCTTATATGTAATATGCTTACTACGTGCTTGAATTATTATACAACCAGAGTCTTGTTTTTCTTTGGGGTTTTTTTTTTGCTTTTTTTTTTTTTGCTTTTTTTTCAGGTGTAGTCATGTCAAACTAGCGCCTCTTCGGCTGAATGTGTTCTGACCCGTGACACAATTTCACAATCTCTGTTATGAATGGCCTCACCTCTTCAATTACAAGTCCCAATATGCACTGTGACTTAGCTTTAAAAGTTAGTTACAATAGCCAAATGTTTCAATACATTTTTCAATTTCTCTGACTTCAGCTGCGTTTTTGTTTCGGTTTAATACGGTCCTCAAACTAGCAAAGGTTTAGCTTAAGCTAGATAGCAATACATGACATCTTAAACGCACTGATGTTCCAAAACCCACTCTACGGCTTTGGTCGTGGAATATTATCTCTCAAAGACAGGAGTCAAACTCCAGGCCCGGCGGTCATATCTGGGTCATTTCGTGACAGCCAAACATTAGTTAGCCACAGTTAAACAGTTGCTCTGCAAAGGTTGTCAGTGGCACTGTTTACATCATGGTGCGTCATCAACCACACAAACCTTTTCATGGTTACATGACCTTGACGTCACAAAGTGAACAAGTATACGCTCATTTTTTTAAAACTAAATTACTAGGAAACTTCGGAATGTGTCAAGCTGACGCTTCTTGCTAATGCTATAGCTAACTAGTCGCTAACTTAAATAAGGTAGGATCCCGTCCGTTTCAATAGAAACCCCAAGTCTACCCGAAGAACCCCACTGATGCAAGATGATTTCAAGACGCACAAAAATGAAAAATGTCGACAAATGCATGTGGAAACTACGAGGCCGACAGAAGGGAATTAGATGAAACGCAGGAAAGCAGATGCTTTAAAGAGAAGGTCTGCAGTGTGATGTGGTGGTGGTGAAGGAAAACATTTCATGTATAGCTACGCTAAAATCACCTTCAATAATCCGAGAAGAGACAGATATCTCGTCCTGTTTTAACTGTTTCGGAAAGTTAAGTCATCTTCAACCTGTGTGTTAGATTTTGGCCACATTTAAACAGGATACTATGTAGCACATTATCGATCCAGTTTCGTTGAATCTGGCTGGGGCTGGGACATGCTGATGCAAGTTGAGCTAATAAATCCATGTATAGATCATTTCCCAAGGTTCTTCATGGTGTATTTCTCAAATGTAAGTTCCGGAGCATACGGGAGCAACACGGAGGGAGACTTTGAACCGTCATTTTAATTGGGCAAGACTTTGTTTTTGTCCATTAACTTGTGTTTATGGAAGAACGACTCCTTGTTTCGACATACCCGCAAGACCCTGTTATGACACAACAAGTGCTGGACGTCTGCCATGTTACACAATGTGGAAAATAGGTAAGGGCAGTGGAAAGAAGGTTAACCTGGCTGCTGTCCTCGTGCTAACTTCACAGAGAGGAACTTGACGGGTAGTTTTCTGCGATCCTGTTGAACCCTGCTGGATCTGGGAGTGTGTTTATGTAGTAGCAAGGCTGGAGACCCACCTTTGCTGAGCCTAGCAAATGTCCCTGTATGGGAATGCTTACACTAAAGCGGGAAGCTTACAATGAGTGTAAGTGTGTGTTTGTTTCAGCCGACATGAATGAGACAGAGAGGAAGGGAGAGCCCAAGTACAGCATATCCTGGGGGATCAGACCTAAACCACAGGATATTTCTGACCTTGAGAGTGAGCGGGTGAAGCATGAAGGGGTGGGGGTGGATAGTAAAGTGAAAGGAGGGAGGAAAAAATGAGGAAAAGAACAAAGAAGAAAGAAAGAGAGAGTCTTCGGAGGGAAGTCTACAGAATCCCGCTGCCAAACCAACCATAAAATCCAAATGAGGCCGCGAAACCAATACGAGCCCTGATGAGGCTACCTTCTGCTGTGTGTCTGGGGGTGTGCGGCGCTTAAGCCTTACAAATGTGTGTGTGTGTGTTCCATGTGCCCAATGTGATTAGCTGACGGGGTGATGCAATGTACGGAAGCAATGGCGAGGACGCAAGGGTGGCAGGAAGGAAGGGAGGGAAGAAAGGAAGCATTCCAGGAATACACTCGTGGTCATGTCACACATGGTTAGGCAGAATGGTGGCTGCTGGGAAGCCGTGCAATGCAACGCCTATCACTGAAAAACTCTCCAAAACACACCTGAATGTTAGCTCCACCTGAGCGAAGGCAATGAGCCGAACTTTGCTACGGGTGTCTCTTGTTTTCCAGCGAAAACCGAGGCCCTCCAGCAATATCTAAAATCCAACATTTACTTGGTTAGTCGACAAGAGCGAATTATCTCATTTGACCCGACGCTATTTTTGTTTATGAATGCGATACGTCAGTACCAAACTGACTCATTGTTGCTCATTTCTGAAAGTCTATTTTGGCGATGTTTTCTTCGCACAAAAGAAAAGGTTGAATTCATCCTCACGCAGCAGTGGTGAGGATCTATTTTAGTTCCAGCGACAGTCTTCACAAGCACCCACACAGACTTGGTGGGTAAGGTGATTGGTAAGCCCGGCCAAACGCTCTATTTATGAACATCTCAGGAGTGGGCGTTCGTCCTTGCGCTGGTTTGTCTGCGTCTGAAGTGCTAAGTGCTAGATACAGTTACAATGGATAGAACATTCACAAGGACAAGTGAAGGTGGTGGTTGTCGGCTGGGTGAGAGGAGGGGGCTGGAGGGGGAGGGGGGGGTGTAAGGGAGCACTGGGAATAGAGATGGTGAGTCACAGGCCATTTGGAAAGTAATTTCATCTCTTGAATGCCATATATCTTTTCATCAATGAAAGGAAAGTATTCCGCGATTGAGGCGGGGTAAAGAAGAAAAACATCTCTGTTCGGTGAAAAGGAGCTTATTTGATGGGGAGAAGACTGATAACACTCACAGGTTATTCCTTCACTCGGGTGGGGGGAAGGTGAAGGGGGGGTCAATGATGGCAAACATCAAAACGCTGCTAAGCTAGCATTGAAAAACAGAAGAAAAAAAACCATCAGGATGCTAGTCCTTTGAAAACATTTCTGCGGCTACCCATTCCATTTTTGACATTCTTCCTTTCAGACCTGAAGTGGGGAGAGCGCCAGAAGCCACACAGCTCCGGCTGAAAAAGCGCAAACGCGATAGACCATTATGGACTGCAAAAAAACAAAAAAAAAAAGAGGTTCACTGAGTAGAAACACATTTCTACATATTCACCCAGAAAGTATTTGTAAATGATTTGTTTCCCTTGTCTCCTGATTTTTAAGCTCGACTCCAGACAGACAATATGTGGTGTGGCGCGCCTCCAAGAGAGAGGGGATATATCAGAGAGGGAAGGAGAGGCTGCCAGAGACGGATATTTTGGAAAAAAACAGACATGAACTTGACAGGTTGGCATGTCTACTTCTGTATCCAAGCCATGATGAGCTTCATGAGCTAAGCAAAAGCATTGATGTCTGTTCAAGCTCGGCATTGGAGGAGCGTGTGGTCTTTTGACCGAGGTTACCGACTGGAGGGGATGGAACAATGACCTCAAAATATGGACTTGGAGGGCCTTAGATTGGTCTGGCATCCTTCACTTGGTTATACGGGCACGCACATAGAGAACACTGTGGTTATTGTTGGACCAGTACGAACCCCACTTCCTTCTAATGTTCTGGTTTTCACCATCAGTTGTGCAAGTTCATCTGCAGGGATTATGAGTCAGCGGTGTTAAAAAGACAGACCCTGGAGGACACTGCCTGATCAGTACTACCTGTTAGTCTCCTGTCATGTTGTGTCAACCACCCGGCAAGATTTGGGATCTTTGAAACTGTAGCCTTAAATTTAAACCCCATCTAAGCTTCCAGCTTTTATTTTTTCCTTGAGTGCTGCATTTTTGCTTGTTTTGTTTGTGGGCTCCACAGCATTAACCATGTCTGTACTTAGAGCTCCATCGTGCAGGAACTTGATGAATGCCTCGACCTTGGATGGTTGCACTTTAGGCGGCGGTGACATGGCATTCACTGTCTGTCTCCTTAGCTCAGCTGTGCACCTTTGAATAACAAAGAATCCCCCCGGGGATGTTTGCAGTCAGCTCATATCACTGCTGGATGTAGATTAAAATGACATGTTTCTGAAATGACTCTTTGACCTTCTGTTATTTCACTGATGTAATAACTCCCCATTGACCTTCTTGATCAATAAACTCAACTGCTGAAGTGGAGTGACTGTATCGTGTTGCAGCAATAATATAGTCTAGCAGTGAAACACAACTCGAAAAGCATGAGAAAAAAATGTTCCTTTCCATGGGTGAAGGGTGAGCTTATTGAAGTACGTGCGCACAGCCAGGTCTGGCCGTGTACTTCAGCTCCAGAGCGTATTGTGCATGAGTCACCAGAGGAGAGCAGATTCCGAGCTTGTAGAATTCATTACCTCTAATGTAAGGTACATGGATTTCTTCTGGAAAAAAAGGAATCCTGCATCATAAGCAGCTCCCTTATATTTTGAAAAGGCTGCAAGCCGACTCTGTGTATGATTTATGTGGCTGTATTTGAAATGACTGTCTTCATCTCCAACCACAGAACAATGAAACAAATGTTGCAAGTACTGCTGCCAGAGGAAATGAGTGTCAACTTTCAAGTCAACTTAGCAAATTAAAAACTGACCGAGGGAGCACTGTCATTCCATCTGCCTGTGTCGGAACAACACGCGCACATAGTAAACAACCAGAAAAGGAGCGAACTTTAATTCACTGCTACTGGAAAATTGAGGGGACGATTCGTCCTGCACTTTTAAATAAAGAGAAGCGCGTTGAGATCGACAGCGATCAACGTGTGAATGAATACCTTTGAGGGAAACAATATTTACGGTCTACCGAACTCTTGTGGGGGCAAAAACCCATTCGATAAATAAACTAAATGCAGGCTTATATACCACCAATTGAGCAGATCTTGGAACAATAGCGCCCTCGTGTGGCTTTAAGGTGACACCTTAAATTGTATTAGATTATATTACCTTTAAATTGCAGCAGTTTATAATAGTTGGACGTCATTTATAGGAACAATGTATGCATCTCTACTCGTTTATATTTTAGTGGGATGCACTGTGGACTCTGCTCTCTATCGATTACTCAACTGGAGGTTTGTTTTATTCAACCTTTTTTTTATTATTTCTGTATTTATTTTCCTGTAATTCCACCTCGCTCTACACTCAATCGACTCCCTTGTCGCCTAAACAAACTCACGAACGCCCTTGGGAAAATAATAAACAGAACTGATTCAGGAACAGCAACTGGAGCAAACGCTGACGCGACTGCTCGGGCGTGTTTTCTTCGAAGGCGGATCCCAGGTCAGTCGCAGGCGGCACCGGATGTGGCTCACCAAAAAGACGAGGGCCGTTCTTTTACAGGAAATACCCTCGTCGGTGAGGAGGATTGTTGAGGCTGCCATTTTACCGAGCTTACGGTAAGGAACTCGCGTCGTGTTGTCGTGTAAATCCAGTCACACTGCAGGACTGAACGATCGCTCCGAGTCCTTCGTAACCCGTCTGATTCTAGCGGTGACCACAGCGCCATTTAGCCTTGTTAGCGATTAGCTTCAAACACGGTGTTGGTCGAATATGTTCTATTTTTTAACGCCAGAGATGCTATTTTAACGTTTCTGCGCTGTTACTTTCGTGGAATTCATTTGAAAATAGTTTGTTTGTGCGTTTTCAAAGTGACCTTATGTGTTTTCTTGATCTATTTCTCAGCGGGACAAATGGGGGTCAAAGAGGTGCAGCTGACCTCCAAGTGGTACCCTGAACGCCTCCTGACCTCCCTGCAGCAGCTGAGGCTGCAGGGTCAGCTCAGTGACGTCACGGTACAGGTGGACAACCACGGGGAGGTGAAGGAGTTCAAGGCCCACCAGGTGATGCTGGCAGCGTCCAGCAAGTACTTTAAAAACACCTTCCTCACCGAGAAGACAACGTCAAACCAAGTCACTCTTTCCAACATCCATTCGAATGAGTTCGCCAAGTTCTTGGACTTTGTTTACACAGGGAAAGTGGAGGTTGCCAGAGATAAGATAAGTGATGTCAAAGCAGCCGCGCTATTTTTGGAATGCGATGAGCTATATTCAGTTTGTAGCGAGGCCATGGGTGCTGGGATCTTGGTAGAAAGGCTCCCAGATTCTATAGATGAACCGGACTCAGTTGTTTCGACAGAAACTAACGCAGAGAAGAAAACCGTTGTCCCTTTAAAACGGCTGCATTCTCCTAAGAGCTGCCAAACGGAGACGCTTTCCAAAAGACTGAAATCGTCGATGGTCACATCGGCTCAGAAGAGAGCACCAGAGAAGGCGTCTAAAGGGAAGCTCCCTAAAGAGAAGGTCAGACGGCCGCACATCAGTGCGGACATGCCAGACTCTAAAAGTGACACCGAACAGAATGATGGCGACAACGCTGATGAAGATGAGATGGAGAAACTTCCAGAGATGATGGACAATCCCTCGTTGACGTCGGAAGACTCGGAGGAACTCAAGGATGATGGCTTTTTGATATCACTGGAGGAAGAGGAGGAGGAGGAGGAGGAGGATGAGTTGGAGGAAGAGCAGATGGGAACAACATCGGAGAGGATAAAGAAAAAATCCAGGGCTGTTTTCCAGTGCAAGAAGTGCCAGCGGACCTTCCATTATGAGAAGAGCTACCTGAAACACATCAGGTAAACCACTTGTGGGTCTGGTTCTTTTTTTTCTCTCTATTCTCTTTAGTTTTAGATCTAGTTTGTTAGGCTCTAACATGTGCAACAACAAGTGGCAGAGATTAAGGGGAATTCAGAGGAAGACAATGAGGACTTGAAGAAGATAGTTGTGACCAGGGAGGACCATTGAGACAGGTTTAAGCTGGTTGGTGTGGAGACCCCTGATGGGAGGTGCTGGAAGAAGATTTAATTCCAACGGATTCCTCTGCTCTCCAGCACGTACCATGGCGTGAAAGCCGAGGTCATCCATCGCTGTGAGATCTGCCAGCAGACCTTCGCCAACAGCAGCAACTTGAAGATCCATGAGAAGCACGTACACAGCAGCGAGAGACAGTTCGCCTGCGAATACTGCTCCAAGGCTTTCAAGCGAAAGAAGGACGTGGTTCGCCACGTTCGTCAGGTGAGACCCATCACGCAGAAGAGAAGAGCATCTAGAAACGCAGACGCCTTCCGCAGGTACATCTACGCAACACCACGCATCACATCTGCACCGACTGTGGGAAGACGCTGAGCTCCAAGACGGCGCTTGTGTTGCACGAGAGAACTCACACGGGAACCAAGCCTTATGAGTGTCTGGAGTGTTCCGCCAGATTCACCCAGAACTCTGCCCTGAAGATGCACCAGAGGTACTCAGGTTAACATTTAAAAAAAGATATTGTTGAATTTTCAAACTTCTGTGACCAGGACCCACACTGGTGAGAAGCCTTATAGCTGTGACGAGTGCGATGCCCGTTTTTCTCAGAAGCATATGCTGACCTACCACAAGCGGTCACACTCAGGTGAGATACAAATGTATGGGTTAGCTCCTATATATTAGGTTGCACTAGTTTTTCTCTCTTCTTAAGGGGAGAAACCCTTCATGTGCGAGGCCTGTGGGAAAAGCTTTGCCTCTAAAGAATACCTGCGTCACCACTCCAACATCCACACCGGATTCAAACCGTACAAGTGTGAGCAGTGCGGTCGAGGGTTCGCCCAGAGGAACTCCCTGCACCAGCATTTAAAGATACACACAGGTACTGCGATCATGCTGAAAGTATGCACATGTCTCATCACTGACGCGACTTGTGTTGAGCAGGCGAGCGACCGTACAGTTGTAAAGACTGTAACAAGCAGTTCACGCAGCTCAACGCTCTGCAGAGGCATCACCGCATCCACACCGGAGAGAAACCGTACATGTGCGGGCTCTGTCTGCGCACCTTCACCGACAAATCCACGCTCCGCAGACACACCGCAGTACGTTGTTTGTGGATCTGACCCCCCGGATTTTTTTATTTTTATTAACTTGTTCTTGTCATTTCAGATTCATGATGCTGAAACTCCCTGGAAGACCTACATGGTGGTCCTCGAGGGGAACATTGTGGACAAGAAGCCAGTCGTGGATGGTCAGGAATGGACAGACGACGCGGAGAAGAGCGAAGGGATGAAAGGTTCTGGAGGAGCCCCCGCTGCTGGTAGTGAGAAGGAGCCACCTCAGCCGGTGACCCTGCCCTCAGACTGGGCCAACCACGGCGCCATTGCACTGGTCAGTCACAGCAGCCTGGGTGGCATCACCGTCATCCAGACAGAGGTGCCGACGACCGACAGCACCGGGGCCAGAGTTATTTCCTTAGACAGCGCCGTCCCTTTCTCCCTTCCTGCATCTGTAGCGCAAACTGTCACCCTGAACTCCAGCTCAGCCGCTTCTCTGTCTGCCACCACCGAACCTGAACTGCCCTCGACGTCCGTCCTGGAGGCGGCAGCTTCGCAGACCATTTTGGCTGAGTCATCAGAAAGTGAAGTCGCTTCTGAGGTGCAGCATTTGGAGGGGGATATAGAGGCTGTCGTCCTGGACGAGAGCATTTGTACGAGAGCACAGAAGGACTCCAGACAGCGGAGGACGGAAAGTCCACCTGCTGAGGCTTAAGCTCATGGCCAGTCTCGAGCATAGTTACTGTTCAAACTCCTCGTTTCATGACACGTCTGATTGTATTCTGTTACCAGTGGAAAAGTCTTGAGTTTTGTCTATTGCATTTTGTTTTTGTGATGCTTAGCCGCTGCCATTTATCAATAAAATAACATTTGTGAAAACCAAAAAGTAGTTCCAAAAATATAGCGGCACACAAGTACAGTTCAAAGCGGGCAGGACTCAGGACACAGAGACTGACATATCTTTATTGTTGTCCTTTCGCACACAGATACAGAATATATCAGAGGTCCATGGTCATTCCACACGGAAGAAGCCGTTTCAGCCAGTGACTGACCCTCCAGTAGGAACTTTGGTCTTGATCACACTAGAGAATGACACACGACTACACACAGACATGCTTAAGCGACTGGCCGAAATTAGGTTCTTACACCTTCAATGAACATTCACGAACACAGCACAAGTAAAGTGGCGGCTAATGCTAACTCCAGTGTCCAAAACATGAATTCATCGGAGTGACGATAAAGTCAAAAGTGAATCAAATGTTTAACAGTCGACACTTGGTGCATATCTTTGCCCTTCATCACGAAGAGCGGCATGAAAAACCAGAGAAGTAATGCCATCAAGCCACCGTCGAGTCTTGCACAACAAAAAGAGACATTCAACTATATTAGGAGCTGCTTCTACCAGTAGAAAACATGCACGGGCTTGTTTTCAACACTAACAGCAGTTTGGTACAACACCAGAGTGAATCCCAGCGGGGTGAGATTTCAGCATCCGGGTCTGCAGCAACCCTCTAGAGCGAGGTGAGGGCCAGAGGATCCACGTTCTGACTGGAGTCAGACGTGTTGGTTAGGAGAGCGAAAGTGAGTGGAGCAGTGGGATATTCGGTATCATCAGCGGACCTCCCTCTGCTGATGCTGGACGCAGAGTGGAGAGTGACAGTGTAAGAAAGCATGCGTGACGGACGTGACCCTCCATGCGGCATGCGCCCCGCAGCCTTGTGTTTATTTTAGATCGCCTTCGTCGCCCTGGATGGTCTTTTTGATGCGCAGCAGGAGGGTCGTGTGCCACTGGTCCAGACGTGAGATCGAGTCAAACTCTTTAACCTGAAAGTGATATATATTTGTGTGTACATTCATTGCGTACATCTCCTCCGTTCCCTTGATGGGGCTGCGCTGAAAGTCAGCAGACAGCACATACACACTCAAACTATAATCCGGCGAGACTATTATCAGGTATGTATGTTTTCGAAAGGAAACCCAAGCATGCTAGGAACACTCGGTAGATGAGGTACAGTTTTGTGGGGTTGAAGAAACAGTGTCCTGATTTTCAGAGGCCACTAGATGGCGCTCTTAGTTAAGAAATGAGGCTACCTTTCATTGATTTAGTTGTTCAAGTCCAAACATTTTACAGCTGACAGTGCCATCTGGTGGCCTCTGAAAATCAGGACACTGTTTCATGAAGCCTCATCAACCCATCATTACTCTATTGCTGGTTTCAAACCCTGGTTTCAGCACGTCTTCACAGAAAAATGCATCACATTTAAAAAAAAAATGATATTCCAGTACTGATGTGGGAAATGTGTGGCCCTTTCCCAGTATTCATACGGCCCCAAACTTGTCATAGAGATCAGAAATCTATGCTAATTCAAAATTTTTCTTCAGACCTGACCTTAAATTTGACTTTTTTTTGCCATTTTCTTCGTCATTCCCCTCAGCTACTAATATTCCTGTGTACCTCTTGAAAGCCTGTCCCTTGGAAGGAATTCTGCCAGTTGTTCTTTGACTAACCTGCACACGCGTGAAAATATACACCAGAAAACCTTCACATATTCATGATATCTATTGATAATCCTTCATGGAAACCAACCGAAAACAACTCATGAATCAAGAACAATTGACTTGTTTTGTATTGTTCCTATTAGATTGCAGTCAAGTGTTCCCACCCTATTAAGGCATCATTTTATTTCTTCTATAAGCTTGAAGGCTCCTTACAACAGTATAGAATTGCCCACCTCCGTTCTAGTACCATGGCAAAAGGTTTGTATTAGCTGATGGATCCAGGTCAAACTTCCTCCCACATCTGTAGATGCGCAAAGTTCCTTATAGTTTATTCCACTCCCATGAAACACCTGCCCTGGGAGAACATAGAAACTTCCTCCTCCTCCTCCAGGGACCAAAACAAAACTACAGTCATGCAGCAGTGGAGCTACAGGAGCACCGTAACTAAAACTTCTGTGACAGTACTTACCGCCTCTGTGAAGGCTTCGCTGTTCTGTTCCTCATGAGCCTCCAGAAGTTTCTATCAGAAACACCAAAATGTAGGTTAGTGCGAGAAGTAGGTTATGATTAACCAGATCAAAGGAGTTTCGCTCCCAACCTTCAGCAGCTTGCACTCTCTGGAGTCTGAGAACGCCGGGAACATCTCCTCGTATTTTTCAACAGCGATCTGTGGAGACGGTGAGTCAGAATCCCGAAGGTAAACCCAGACGCTAGCTAGCTAGCTCACCTTGGCGTTGAGCTCGTCGACGATGAAATGGCAGAGAGAGGCTTTGAAAAAATACTCTTTGGCGCTGTACTTCAGCAACGGATTGTCCATGGTGTTTGCCCCGACCTGCGCGTAAGGAGGAATCAGGTTCAACTTTTCTTTCACATAAATAGTTCATGATGCTGTAGGAACACATGCCTGCTCGTAGATCTCAATGGCTTTTTGGTACTGCTCCAGCTGAGCACAGTAAGCTCCCACCTTCAACAGACACTTGTTGGCAGAGCTGCGAATCACAAGCGTGGGAGGGAAAAATACAAGAAGTTTTAGTTTCAGAAATATAAAAAGCAAACCTTTGCACAAGAATCAAACATTACCTGTTTGATTCTTCCCCTTTGTAGTAGTCAGCTGCCTGTTCATAATGTGCAATGGCCTGTGGAGAAATCCATTTAACATTTATTCCAAATTATTCATCTCAAAAGTTTGGCGTTTGCTGCCATGAACTAACCTTTTCTATATCCACCAGTTCTGACTCGTAGATCTCTGCAATGCTGATGTGATGCTTGGCTGCAATGGTGAATCTTCCCTGTGGAAAACAAACACTCCTTTATTAGTCAATGGAGTCTAAAGGCCTTATCTTAGCAGGACAAAGATTCCAAAATCTACACCCATTCAACAAAAAAAAACAATATATATAGTTCAACACCGTTCATTTTAAAGTAAGGGACACCTTACCATGTCTGTGTAAATATCGATTGCAGCATTTAAACACTTGATAGCCTCTTTTGGAAGCATTAAAGGAAGGAAAACAAATGTTAGTATTAAACAGCTGTTGTTTGTTTAGGCTGAACACACCTCAGTCACTTAAACAAACACCTTTGCAATACCTCATATATACATATATATAATGTATATCCTGTTTCTAAATAATCATAAAGCTCATCTGAGACCAAAAACACCCTGTAGGGGAGGTTTATCAACACAAAGCAATTTGAAGGCATAAGGATTAAAAACAGAAAAATCCATTCAGTCACAAGGGAGGAAAGAAACATAGTCAAGCTCTCATCCCCAAAATTGAGAGAGCCAATTCCCTAAAGCGCAGTCATGAATCACGCTCTATCATGGTGGTGAAAGCCTCAATCCTGTATGAAGACAGTCTCACCATTTGGGTCAGATTTTTTGTAGGCATTTCCTGCATCGATGAAACTGGTGGCGCAGTCGTGTTTGTTCTGCAGCTGCATGTGAAGACGGGCTGCTTTGCAAAATGCACCTCCGGCGGCTGAAGAAGAGACAGAAAATTTCACAGAAATCATGAGAATCGCATACGTGTTGACTTTTAAAACAAGCAATGGCAATAAAAAATTAAACTATTTCTGGTATTTGACAAAATACATATAAGAAGGCAGTATTCTGTGGCAAAAGACTCTCACCGCTCCAGTTCTTCGCCATCTTGAACATGTTCGCAGCCCTGCAGTACATTTCACAGGCCTCTTCGACTTTGTGAGGACCACTGGACAGAAAACAGAGCATTATGAGGCGCCATTTGAGTTTTGTGTTCAGGCTTTTGTCAGTCATAGTTCAAGGTCCACTTTTTTGCAGCCAAATTCTTACAAAAATCCAGTTAAATTTTATTTGAGTGTATACATTTTGAAGCATTGTAGCAGTAGCCCCAAACACAAAGCATGACCTTTTGCGAACCGTATGGAGGTTCTGCATGATATATGACACAAGAATCTCAGAGTTTGAAAAGTGAATGAGCGTCAGATAATGAATGTGTTAAATGGGTATTTATATTGCATTGAAGAATAATAGTTTCAAGAGATAAAAGTGGACCAGTCAGGCAGATAACAAACGTGACACATTTGCCTGCACCAATATGATCATCATGAACCTTGTCTACGTTACTGGAATACAGAGATATACATCTATCTATATGGTTCACAAGTAATGCTAAAACAGCCTGCGTCTTTTCGAAGACACGCAGGTGTGTTTATGAAAGGTGCACAGCATCATTAGCAGCTGCTTTAGAACAAGACGTCAGTCCATATTTATTGGTGTTTGGGCACAAAAACGATGGATTAAGGCACGATAGCAGAGAAGCAGGCGGCGAGCCAACTTTGACAGTTAATGCTTGCTAGCTGCTGCTGCTTGTTTGGTGCAGTGCTCTTACCCTCCAAACATCCCTCCCAAAAAAGAGCCGGAGGACTTGACTTTTTTGTCAGCGTCAGCCATCAGCTGAATAGCTTCCTTCTCTTTCCCGGAGTTGTCCATGTCTTCACGTGGATTTCTGTGATGATACAAGTGAAAATACCCCGCAGAGAACAGCGCTGTACACAGCGAGGATTACAGGAGATTGACTCGGTAGGCGTGGTCCGGATAGCAAGCTTAGTGAAGCTTTGGAATCATGGGTGTTGTAGTCCAAAGTCATGCTTTTAGCGTTTCCTTAGACCCATATAAAACTACATTTACCAGATAAAGGCTCATTGCGATACAAGAGGGTGTGTTACGCAATTCTTAGGGGGCATGTATTTAGTAAAATGGAGGTGTTTTTTTGAAAAACTAGAAAAAATACTTGTTTGGCATCCTTAGACCATCTGAACATTAAGGAAAGCGAAGAAATGAATCAAAATGCAAAAGTCGAATTTGGGTGATGTTTTGGAAAATTGGTCCTGACACGACGACTACAGACTCAAAATGCCAAAAAAATGCATTTTTTTCAAAACTCAAAAATGACTTAAAAACAACGTGTCTGGCATCTCACAAAATTCCATTTCAATGGAGATGTTTACAAAAAAAACGCCTTTAATAGTGATCAATCATATCTTAATGGCTGACAATTTATTGTAAAATAATAGAGAAAAAATACTGTACTAATTAATGCTTTAACAGATTTGGCGTTTAATTTTTCGAGTCTGCCTCGTTTTGAATGAACAGCATGAAAATGGGTATCTACCCTCTACCTCTAGAGGTCAGTATATCTGGCTACCCTGTCACGGAGAAGAAGAGCGGCCTCATTGCGCATGCGTACACCACGTACACCCATGACCAGAGCTGTGTTGGCTGGCTGCTGCTAGCTGGCTGCCTGTCGGTCTGACAACTCGCTTACATCGGGTCAGCACAAGGGGGTTAGCGGCGGTGGAGAAGAACGGCGACCCCAGCGCCGCTACGAAATGGCGGGCCAACAGTTCCAATATGACGACAGCGGGAATACGTTTTTCTATTTCCTCACGTCCTTCGTTGGACTCATTGTGATCCCGGCCACATACTACCTCTGGCCCCGGGATCAGAATGCTGGTAAGGCCCAGTGTATGGCTCATACTGTGTTAACTAAACCGGGCAACTACACTTGTTTTAGTCGACTCACCTCTCAGCCAGTCCCCTGGTTTTGTTCTCCAATACTTCCTATGCTAACTCAGTAGCCTGCTGAAAAGAAGGATTCATGTTTCTATCCTTGCTTAACACTTCCTTAGCTGCACTACCACTTCGGAGCTTTCCAACAGATACCAGCTATTCCAACTTGAAATACCCGAGTTTAAGTGGAGGTCGAATCATTAAACGAAAGATGAGTCCCTTTACAGCTCTTATCTGCGTGAAGCTATCTGTTTGTCAACACCTTATGTAACTAAATGTGGTGCAAACTTTACGACGTTGTTAAATCTATCCTTCCTAAAAAAAAAAAAAAATTTTCATGTGATTATGTAATCCCCAATAGCTTTCATCTGTTTTATTTCCATGGGAATAACGGCATGTAAAGGCATTGTACTATTGTGTAGTTATTAATATCAGTATGTTCTACCAGGAGCATATTAAAAATCACAGCAAAAACGTACTACCTCAGGTTATCTAAACTATGAATAACTATTCTACAAGTTATTGAATTATAATATCGAAGTAATTACCAAGTTAAACAATTTCTCAGTGCATGTTAGAACATATGTTACCAAACTGAATCCAGTTGTGTCCAGCGATGTATAGAAGCTTCAAGTGAATGATTTTCTTCTGAAACAGGATGTTGAAACTCCAAATGGAACGTATTTTCAAAGTGAACATGTCAAGTTTATGATAACAGTTTATTATGAAAATCTCTTTTCAAAGTAAGGAGCATACGCTTGTTGCGTTCTGGCATCTTTAAACACATTTAGATTTTCCAGTAAAATACCATTCTCAAGGAGGAAGGTGTCGATGTTGGGAATAAAAGGTGCTTGCAGGAAAAAACTGAATTGAAAAAAGTGATTGATAATAATAAATAAAAACGGTAGCATAACTGTTTACACTGGTTTTAGGCTTGTCAAACAATGTTTGTGGATAGTGACATGATATGGAAACTATGAATTGATGCCCTGCTGTGTCTCTGTTCTAGAACAACTGCGTCTTAAGAGCTTGCGAAGGGTCCACGGGAGATGCCTATGGTACCGGCTGCGGCTGATGAAGTCACAGCAGAGCATCATTCCAACACTTAAGTAAGTCACCTTAGTTATAAATGAAATTGTGGGCTCTGATGCTACGAGCTGCCGTCCAATGTTTCTCAGCAACACATGAGTCATCATTTTTTGCAGAATCATTTTGGAAAAGTCACCACTCAGATTTTCTTCTAAAATTGACAAGACTGGCACATGAACTGTTTGTTTTGTTATGTTGGTATTGAAATGTTCACCTCTCCAAGAAACCATGTTGATTTAGCCGCTCTGCTGGGAGAAATATGTTCCTGGGAAGAAGAAAGAGACACACATGTGGTGACCTTTCTTCCCTACAGTTGCTGAGATATAAATCATTTACTGTATTACTTTATGAATATTGAATGACTGTTGTAGTCCAGGCCACTTCTTCCAGGTTTCCTTTTGATTTAGATTGAATGTTTTTGGTTGACACAGTGTAAAATGTTGCAAACATCACCCTCTGCTATCCTTATATGAATGTAGGCTGCACTCAAGCATCAGCACAATTCAGTGTATCTTAAGGACCTTTGCTTCTTTGTAGTTAAGTATAGAGCTCCTCATGGATGCATGGTATCAACACTTTTGTTGTTGATTTAAAGGTGTCTGTTGATCCGAGGCAACTTTCATTTCAACATGTTTTATTTCAGAGTTAATATTGCAGTTTTTTAATCATATTGTTTTTGAGATTTGTGGAGAATCATTGATACTTTCACACAGCAATTCCATTTAATACACACGGCGCTGTTGCTGGTGTGGAAATGTATTCGCCCCCATCCTCTCACTTTTAGACTTCCCCATCTCTTCACACTTTCCTTTCCTCCCTCTTCACACCGTCTGCTCTTGGCGAATTTGAGCTCCTCGTGACATGGAACTGTGAGTGATCATCATCGCTAATAGCAGTATCACTCCCTCCTCATGCTTGAATCAGAACTCTGGTGTTTGATGGGGTGGTCTATTGAGCGTATTCCTGCTGGAGCCACTCCAAGGGAGTGATTGGTTGCCGTGGCAACAGATGCTGCAGAGTAGGACGCTGAGGTTTGCTATTGTCATGGAAACAAGTGTAGAATATGATGCCAAACTACAACACGCAGTGAAACCGACGCCACTTAAAGTTGATTTCGTGAGACGATCCATGCAAATACGTGTTCAAAAGTCTTGCAAACACACTGTAAACGTGTTGTAAGTGGTAACACTAGTGTTGTTTAACATGCATGTGTTTGTCTCCTGCTCTTCTACAGGAAAGCAGCTTTGTTATTTGGGTGGGTTGTGTTTCTGTTGCTGGCCTACAAGGTGTCCAAGCTGGACAGGGAGTACCAGGAGTATAATCCATATGAAGTCCTCGGCCTGGACCCGGTAAGCAAAGCACACATAAAGTCTAGCCTGTTTCTGTTCAATAAAAAGGATTGAGTTTGACACTTTTATTACCAGCACATTAAGACTTTTTATTCCCTGTGTTCTGTCTGTAGGGCGCGTCTCCGTCCCAAATCAAAAAGCAATATCATTTGCTGTCACTCAAGTACCATCCTGATAAAGGAGGGGATGAGGCGATGTTCATGATGATCGCCAAAGCCTATGCTGCGTAAGAATCTCCAACTGTGTTCTTGTTTCACTGACAGGAATAAAAAACGTCTCTTCTTTTGCTCTTTGTTAGCCTGACCAATGAACAGTCACGACAGAACTGGGAATTGTACGGCAACCCAGACGGTCCTGGAGGTGAGTCCTAGCTGATCTACTGAGGTGCCAGCCACAAGAAAATGTGACATGATTTTGCATGAGTGATGATCTATCTTTCATTGCAGCCACCAGCTTTGGTATTGCACTTCCTGCCTGGATTGTTGACCAGAAGAACTCCATGCTTGTAAGAACTGAAATCACTCTTTCTATTAACGTCGGTTTATGATTTTGCCATGAATGCAGGTGGGATGATTGCTATGTTTTTGTCCCTGTTTGGTGGTATCATTGATCTGTACCTTTTTTTTTGAAGGTTCTTTAATCGCGTCCCAAGTTATTCAAACTAACTTTAATTGATTTAATCCTACAATTCTCGGCTGGTTGGTTTGGTAGATTTTATAGGTGTAAAAAGGTTTGTTGTTTTTCAGTGTGTGTGAACGGTTTACCGGTAAATTTTAAGAGAATTTGACAACGGCAGTCTTAGTTTATAGCTCAGTTTTACTGCCAATAAGGAGTGCAATGGTCGAGCTTTTTTAGATACTGTGGGTAGGGCTGAGCACCCTCCCCACTGTCACTGAAACTTTTTTATTTTAGTTTATTTATTTTTAGTTAGATTCGTATGAATGCTTCGCAACCCGTTTTCCATTGTGATAAGCATTTAATATTTTCCGAAAACTACCTGTCAATATGTTTTGCACCAACCTTTCAGGAGCTATAGTATGAAGAAAAAAAACACATAAAAACTCTTGAACCGTGAGTTGGGACTCAGTGTTTGGGTGAGACAGTTACCTTGTTAATTCTGCTTTTTCATCTGTAGGTGCTGCTTGTCTACGGATTTGCCTTCATGGTTATACTGCCTGTTGTCGTGGTAAGAAGACTTGGCAAAGTGAAAACACCAACAGCAATAGAGAGTCCAAAATGCTATACATGAGACTTTGTGTTTCAGGGGACATGGTGGTATCGATCCATCAAATACAGCGGAGACCAGATCCTCATCAACACCACTCAGCTCTTCATGCACTTTATGTACAAGACTCCCAACATGAACATGAAACGTACGTTTTTTGGACTCTATTTTTATTTAATTATTTGTGCTTGTTATACATACACTATTGTCTACATGAAAATATACACTATTGTTTTGTATTGGTTATGGCATTTTTTCCCCAAAAAATAATAGTCTTTCTGTCTCTCAGGACTTGGGATGGTGTTAACAGCAGCCTTTGAGTTTGACCCACGCAGCAATAAAGAAGCCACAATACGGCCTACAGACAACATCGAGGTGCCACAGGTGCGGATCAGCGCTGCAACTTTGTTTTTCACTGTCGCCTTTAAGGTGTTTCAGTCGCCTGATTTTGATTTTGCTGCCAGTTGATCCGAGAGTTGGGAAACATCAACGTCAAGAAGAAAGAGCCACCGTTTTGTTACCCCTACAGTTTAAAAGCCAGGGTTCTGGTTCTGTCTCACCTGGCCCGGATGGAGGTGTCCGAGGAGTTGGAAGAAGGTGAGTCTTCAGTATTAGAGTGCCTCTTTAACTATAAATAAATATATATTTTTTGTACTTTCTAATAGTTCCTAAGAACTTCAAAGTTGTTAGCTTTTTTCAGTTAGATTTGTGGAACTTCACTTTATGTCTTTTATATTTGTGTATCAATTATGGCTAGACTAAAAAAAAAGAGTATAATTCTGTTAGTTTTGTTAGTTCTTGAAGCACTAGAATTCTGAAATTTTTTCAAGGCAGCATCATATTCAGCTGTTTTCTTTGGCATGACTGTGTTTGGATAAAAGCCTAGCTACATGTTCTGATTTTGTGGGTGTTACAGTTTAGAAAGGATCAGGAGTAAACACCACATGAGGTGGCTAATGCAGCAGTGCTGACGTCTCTTCTCTAAACATGTGCTTCAAGTGAGCCGCGTCTCGGCGACTGCATGTGATTCAGCCTTTGTAAACCATGAAGCCATTTCCTGTTTTTGCATTTGTCAACTTGGAACAGGTGAATAAATATGATACCGAGGGCTGCAGTGGTGACTGAGATGCAGTCGATGCTTGTGACAAAGGATGGATCCTCATCATGATCTTTGAATCTAAGATTGATCACCACCTCTAACCAGACATGTTTGTCTGTCTTCCAGATCAGAGGTTTGTGGTGAGGAAGTGTCCAGCTCTCCTCCAGGAGATGATCAACGTGGGCTGCCAGCTCACAATGATGGCCAACAGCAGAGGAGGTGACGATGTTTTTTCAGCTTGTGCCAATCCAAACATCATAGATGGTCTTGTTTGAAATTCATATTTTATTAAAAGCAGCGTCTCCAGTGAGCCCACTCATCCATATCCCATTTTAGATCAAATATATTCACATTGTCTGAAGCTTGCTTTGATGAGGCTTTGTTCTCTTGAATTGAGGCTGTAGTTTACAGTACTGTCTGTATTTCTCAACCATAAAATAGTATGTGTCCTTAATCTCTTGAGTCGAACTGTTTCCCTGATTTTCCTCTTCCTTGATTCATGTAGGTTTTCACGCACCTCGTCTGGTGACAATAGAGAACTGCATGAAGTTGACCCAGATGACAGTCCAGGGCCTGCAGGAGTCTAAATCCCCGCTGCTGCAGCTGCCACATTTTGAAGAGGACAATCTCCGTTACTGCATATCCAAGAAGGTACCACACTCATACACACCAGGATTATTATGCTGCACCAAATCAAACACGACCCTGCTTTTGTCATCTGACTCCAAAATGTTCTCCTATTTCCCCGAATGTCCAGTACAAAGTCCGAAGTCTGCAGGATCTGGTGAGCCTCAAAGACTCAGACAGGCGCATCATGCTGCGTTTCCTGGGAGAGGAGAAGTATGATGAGGTCATGTCTGTGCTGGGCAGCTTCCCTCACATCACCATGGAAACCAAACTGCAGGGTCAGTTCTCATCTCATTTATTTCAAATATGTTCAAGCCATTGAAGCCAAAATGTCACATCAGAACATTCTAAAATTGAAATTCAGGTATGGTTACTAAACGTGTCTCTAGAAATATTTCAGGATGGAAGAGCTTAGAAACGCATCAGTTCATTTGCATCGTCTAAGCTTTTTCAGCATGTAACAGCTGGCAACCATCTTGAAAAAGTGGCAGTGATCTTATTACAGTGTATTCCATTCTATAGAGTGAACCGGAATATTAGCCACACCCACTAAGTTTAAGAAGGAAAATAGATCTTGTTCATACATAAGCTGCACCGGTCCATAAGCTGCAGGTGCAATGGTGCTGTATGTGCTTTACACGTGCATGAGGATCACTTCTAAACCAGTTTTAAAAATGGGTTCCAGCATGGAAACTGACTCACGAAACAAACTGGGCAATGTTTTGAACTTGAACCATGCACGTCCAAAGTTCAGAGGCCACAGCTGGTCTCAGCTCCTGCTTCTTGTCTCCAGTCCTCCAGTAGATCGACAAAAATAATATATTCAATGATTCCTCTGATTAGTAGTATAATAGTACTACTACTAATAGTAGATGCCACTGCATTTTTTTGTGACATACATGATTGTTGATGGTCTATTCATTTAAACCCTTGTCTGCAGTTCTGGATGATGAAGACAGCAATAACATCACGGCGGGCTCCATCGTCACAGTCACCGTCACGTTAACCAGAAAACGCATGGTGGTGAGTGTGCTACTGAATAATAGCCACTAGGGTGTGCTGTTGCTCTCCGTCAACCTGTGGGCTCACCCTTACTTGCAAACGCTGCTCAGGAGGTGTTTGAAAAAGAGCAAGAGCAGCAGCTACAGTGTCCGGGAGGAGAGGAAGTCGCCAACGCGGAAGAAGGGGTGAATATTGTGGAAAGCTCTGTCTCTTTTTGCAATTATTTTATTTTATTAATTTATTTATTTTGTGCAGCAAGGGGATGCCAGTAAAGCCAAAGTGAAAGTGTGGCAGAACAAGAATAAAGGGGCGAAGAAGACGGCAAAGTCCAAGAAGAAAAAGTTAACCAAGAAGAAGGCCTTGCCGGCGACGGTCAAGGCCAAGCAGGCCAACGGCAACGTGACAGGAAATGTGAGCTGAATTACGTCTGTGATTGGAGGAAATATGAGCCAGTCAGTCAGATATATTAAGATAGTTTTTGACATGACAGGAGGCTCCTGCTGCTGCTGCTGCTGCCGCCGCCGCCACCGCTGCTGCTGCCACCACGGCGGCAAAGGAAGAAGACGACGAGGCGTCGGACAAAAGCTGTGAGTCAGATGAGGGAGAAGCCAACAAGGACTCGCCCAGCGAGAGGGACGAGGACAGCGACAAACAAAGTGACACGGAGGTGGATGAGATGGCTGGGGATGATGAAGAGGTCAGATACATCTGCTACTGTAACCATGTGATTATATATATATCACATTTGAATCATATGTCGTATTAAAAATGACATATTAACAGAGTGAATATTGCTGAGACATTTAAAGGAATGAAACTTTTACTATTTAAAATGATTTTAAAAGATATAAACAGTATCTTTTTGAAGCGATGTTGATGTTATGTCTGTACTTCTTACCGTAATATTGGTGCCGAGTATTCAGTATTTAGTCGTCTTTTGCATCATATTTGGTGTCCAGGAGTGGGAAGCTTTGCAACAGAGTATCCAGCGGAGAGAGCGCGCCCTGCTGGAGACCAAGTCCAAAGTGACCCATCCCGTTTACAGCCTTTACTTCCCAGAGGAGAAGCAGGAGTGGTGGTGGCTCTACATAGCTGACCGCAAAGATCAGACCCTGGTCTCCATGCCCTACCACGTCTGCACGCTAAAGGACACAGAGGAGGTCAGTCACCGGGGTTTTCGCTGAGTCATCATTGTGCAAGTTTGTCTGGTAACTCCTGTTGTTTATTGATGTCAGGTGTAAGCAATAAGGGGTACTTCCCTTTTTGGCCTTGTTCAATTGCTAGGCAACTGCTTGCTGCCAAACCATTCTCCCCTATAGTCTTCATGTGTGTTTACTTCACATGTCATCACCAGCTCCTGTTGTTTGCCAGCAAGAAAGAAGCTTGACAGTTCAGTAATCGCTTAACAAGTCTCGTGTCGACACCGACACCATGTGTCAGCGGCACCTGATGGACCGTTGCTGCAGTTTTGTGTCTCACCTGCAGGTTTTATGTTCCAATGAGTCAGCTCAGCCTGAATTTACATTTGACATGTTGCTCAACAACATAGGGATTCAGAGAGTGTGACTCACACTCATTTCATTTCACCATCTGTGTGAAACAGCTGTCTAAATATTCCTGTTTTGATTTGTCTGCTCCTTGGATTGATCTGTTTCAGAGGTGTGTTTCAGTGACCCATCTGTTCCTTTCCAGGTGGAGCTCAAGTTCCCTGCCCCTTCCAAAACGGGGAACTACCAATATTCTGTCATCCTGCGGTCCGACTCCTACATGGGACTGGATCAGATCAAACCACTGAAGGTAACAATGTCGACTCACACAATGCATCCCCATGACTTTCATGGCTATTTCACCCCGTGTGCTGCGTTTAGAAGTGCAAATATTGCTGAGAACAGTGTCATTTTTTATGTCATTTATGCAATTGATTTTTTCAGTCTTGAGCCTGGGGGGTATCTTACAATGTACATTGGAAACAGGGATGTTTAGAAAACTTGAAATTTAAAATGACATTCGGAATAAAATGTAATAAACTTTTTGAATTGAATGTGATACAGTACACCTCCGTAATAATCACTTTTCGATACGAGTGACCTATTTAGGCACATTCATGAAAACAAACTGCAGTGCCCTGGTAGTTCAAATGTACCGCGTACTTCTGAGGCGCTCCCACTGTCGTCCAATCTGCACTGATCGTCCACATTGCATCACAGAACATTGACCAATGAAAAGTGAAAAGCAACTGCAGGAAAAGTACGGTGTCTCGCCAAAACGTAGTGCATTTCACGAGTCAGGCTGTTAAATGCCGACTCATTGTTCACACCAGCAACTAGTATGTGGCTTTCTGAAAGTGTCCTCATTTTCAGTGCTCAGTAGATGGCGCTGTTGGCTTCAAAACGATGGGAGGTTTTCATCATCGTGGTTGCTTCATGACGCCGCTTGAGCAAAATCACGACCTTTCACCTTGGTGTCTCCTCAGCTGGAGGTCCACGAGGCCAAGGCAATGTTGGACAACCACCCTCAGTGGGACATCCCCGACACGGAGGAAGAGGACGAGGAGCAGGAGGACAGCGACGGCATAGAGGAGAGCGAGGACGACGACGAGGACAACGACTGAATGCAAACACACATAGTCACACCCCTCCCTCCCTCCCGCGTCATGGACAGGCCACACCCACTCCCGTACCTGTGACAGCACTCGAATATCAACGAGTTTATACACGCGTGAACTCCGACTGTTCATTCCCCCCTTTTCTACCAAGACTGGCTCATCTAGTCCCGCGAGAGCGTGTGGACCGGTTCTGTGAATACCTAACCCAGACTTGAGTGTGCGTGTGACTGAGTGAGAGGTGTGTGTGTGCACAGCCATGTGATTGTATGACGTGTGTTTGTATTCTAGTGTTTGTACAGGGATGGACACACTGGACTGGAGGACCTATTTTCTGAGCTCTTTTCGAATCGGGGAAGAAGACTAACAACAACAACAACAACAAAACATGACCCAATTCCTCGTGTTTTCCACACCAATGATACTTTCTATTGTAAACGGCAGACGCGGGCTTTGGTCGCCACCATTTTGGCGCTTAGTCACACCAGCCGAGTCACTTGATATCACTCTGAAGCCGGCCCTGGTCTGACACCCCAAATATAAGGAGGAGCCGGGCGACTATTCACAGTGTTAGGATTCTGTCTGTATGAGCATGGGTGAGTTTTCCAGGCTTTTATGAGGCGCTGATATATAAATATATAAATACACTATATTCCAGGATTTTCTTTGTTCTTCACCCCTTTTTAAGAAATTTGTAGCACATTCCAGTTAAAAAAAAAAAGCCCAGAGGATGAGTACACAAGTTTGTTTGTTCGTTCTTTCAAGCCTCATTGTTAAACCCATCAATGACGTTGCCATGACAACGACTTCTGCCAGCAGGTTTAAGATAAAAATTATTCTCCAGAAACACCTTCATACAGTAGAGTCATACAGTATATGCTGGATTTGTGCATGTTGCAAACTTGTTGACAGAAAAATTGGTCCATTAAAAGGCATTTCTCCTCCAGTACTACCTCCATATTAGGTGAATAAATCT
Source organism: Synchiropus splendidus (assembly GCF_027744825.2). Classification (NCBI taxonomy): domain Eukaryota; kingdom Metazoa; phylum Chordata; class Actinopteri; order Syngnathiformes; family Callionymidae; genus Synchiropus; species Synchiropus splendidus. The sequence continues at coordinate 10,883,583 of NC_071348.1, read as the reverse complement.
TTCATTTGCATCTGGAATATATCTGCATGAAGGCTTTATTCTGACCTCCGATTTAACTCGTGTTAATTTTAAGCAAAAATCTAAAATTTAAATGACTTGACTGAAGAACAAATTCTTTCATGTTTTGATTGACCATCGGACTTATACATTCACAATCCAGGTTTTATTATTCTGTAGTTGGATATTTGGATCTCAAACTCAATGTTTCTCGCAGAGTTGCATTTGAATTTTTAGTGTACTGTTGCTTTAAATCTGTTTTAATTACTCTCTAGCACGCAGTTGCGTGGTGGAAGTGGTGACTGTTTGCTTGTGTTCTTGTACCGAGAGGTCCAGAACTGCTGTGTTTTGGGCTGATGAGCCTTCATGAAAGAGTGTCCTCTTTTTCAGAGCCCACGAGGCGGCACTTTCTGCTCTAAAATCTTTAGATTTGAACAACCATTTCAGTGAAACCTCAGATCATTTTTATACCAAGATTGCCCCCTACTGAGCTCTGAAAATGATAACACTGTTTCATGAAGCCTCAGCAACCCATCGCGAGTGAAAAGAGTTGCTCATGGTGCCTTGAGGTGGCGGTTTAGACTAGTTTTCTACCAAAATGTAGCCAGTTTTGGATTAAAAGTAAAATAACTTTTTCACCCTGAGTGCACAAACATGTCACTTCCTTCACTTTATCTCTGAAATTTGAAGAACAAGAGTCTGTCTCACCACAAACAGGCCGTACTGTGTGTCAACGTGTTGTGTATTTACTGCCCCGCAGTAGAATGTAGCATCAGTGATTCACTCTGTCGGGGTGTGTATGTGCGTGTGTGTGTGTGTGTGAGAGAGAGACAGAGAGAGAGCGCAACGTTCACACCCGAACCACCACGATGGAACTGCAGGCTGACTCAGTGACTATCTGCCACTTTTGTTTACAAAGGAACTGTCATTGTAAATGGAATAAATATATAATATTTGTATTTAAAATCGTTTCAAATAAAAAAGGAAAAACTAATAACTGAGGTTGCTTTTTTATTTTAGTAAACGTGACCAGAACAATAAAAGTTGACAACATTCATCCTAACCTACTGTGTGTTAAACTGAGATTTGTGTATTTTTTATATTCGCACCATACCACGTGAACGTGGAGCAGGATGCAGATCTCCTGTCTGTCGCCATGGCGATGCCCTGCCTGAGCTGATAATAGATGCGGTATGTTTGTTCCATTTTTTACTGTTGGTTTTTCTTCGCGCACAAATGATTGAAACAACTCGATGCATTTTAATTATCGACAGCAAGAAATACTGAAGAAAAACTGTCCGAATCGCAAATTATTACCACTCAAAAATAAGAAGTATACCACGTTATGCATGTAAATTACATACTTTTTTCTTCATTCTATCAGTAGAACTTTTTACTCTAATGACGAGTTAACCTGACCTTGAGTGGATCTAATGGGTTCAGTATGGAAAAGTTCACCTTTCCGCTTCCTCTGCACTCCCATTTTTAATGGTAATAATTCATTTAATATCGATATTCTATCGATTTACGATTAAATCATCCATAAATCATTATCATTTTGAACATTTAAAATGAAAATGTTATGCTACTGAATTATATATATATATATATATATATATATATATATATATATATATATATATATATATATATATATATATATATATATATATATATATATATATACATACAATGGTGTAAATATATCTATTGTGTCACTAATGTGTGTTTTGTTTGTTCATGGTTTAAAGCTATTTCAAACGCCACAAGAACCCCAAGACGCGGCTGCAAGTGTAATTACATTACAGTCACAGACACGCGTGCATTCTTTGAGCGCCGCACGTCTGCAGCAGGATGTTAGAGGCGTGTTTCCATGGAGACCGCGCCGCGACAGAGGATCGGGGTGAGGGGAGAAGAGAAAGGGAGGAGGAAAGCATGGGGTTGTTTCAGTGAAAGGTGACAGACTCACACACACACACACTGCGAGTGACGGTGGACTGTTTTTGGGATCAGCCTGAAGGAATATATTGGGGCTCACGCGGGTGAAAGGTAAGTGAGTTTGTTTTGTGCAGCATCAGGAGGAGAAGAAGGGTTTTATTGGAGCTACTTGCTTTGTCTGCTACATTTCTTAAATCACACTTTATCAGTGAAGGTTGTGTGTTCAGGGAGGCCGAGATTATTTAAAGGAAGGTCATGTCAGGTGACAGCGAGTTAGGCTTGCACCGCATGAGACGTTTCAATAACAGACAAAAACTCGGATTGAATGATGGCCACGATGGTCACCGAAGACAAATCCTTGTGTTGTCTGCTTTAAAGCCGCACTATATTCAGCGTGTTTTTGTACCTGAAATGCAAAGCAAATATGTGTTTCTTCTCTCTACAAGTCAGTATTTCTTTCTCTCAGATGAGTAGTTTCTTCTCTGAGATGCAGTCTCCCGCTCTTGGGTCGCACTTTGCCCTGGCGCCGCAGGGGAAGGTACCCGGTCGTAAAAGAGGACGACCCCCAGTCCGAAAGTTTCAGAGCCAATACTTAGAAAGTCTGTTGCCCCTCAGTATCCCCAAAAAGAGAGGACGAAAACCTGGTTTTAAGGTAAGCCACATCATTTAAAATGAGAATTTGATCTCTCTCTCTCTCTCTCTCTCTCTCTCTCTCTCTCTCTCTCTCGCTCTCTCTCTCTCTCTCTCTCTCTCTCTCTCTATATATATATATATATATATATATATATATAAATGATGTCGAAATAAATACGTTTAAAAAAAATAATACATTAAAAAAAGATGTGATCACAGGTAAAGCCCAGGATGTTGACACTTCCTCAGGCGGACTCACCGCCCAACAGTACTACAGAACCTGAGATGGGCTCCGTCCCACAGGAGGCCGCTATACTGCCCCACTCAGCTGCTCCACAAGCCCTTACAGGTACACCATTTTATTTATTTTTTTATTTTTCATTCTGTTGATTATTTTGATCAAGATTCAGCAACAATCGGAATGAAATTGTAAAATAAATAAGTAAGAAACTTTAGAAACTGCTGAGAATGAACTCATAGAAGTAGAGTGACATCCTGGTAACATTAAGTTTAGTTTAGATTAACATTATTATTAAGAAGTTATCTGCTCAGAAGCCAGGGAAAATGTGGGAACGAAAAAAAGGAAGACAGTCATGGTGACGAAAAAGAAAATTGCATTCAGGAGCCGGTGAACTGTAGGGAAAACTAGGTTCTAAGAAAACCTCACTGGCCTTTACATGGTGATATTGTCACAACTCACATCCCAGCTCACAGTTTCTTGATGCAAAAAAAGTCTCCTTGAGTATGTAAACAACATTAACAAGCCGTACAAGAAGAAGCAAGGTCTCCTCAAGTGTGGCTCCTCAGAGAGCCCCAGACATGTCTATTCAATAATGAATCAAAGGGAACCAGTCTCATGCGGCTTTCTAAGCCCCAATTTTTCAAATACTTCTCTCGGCTAGTGTCTGTCCCGCACAGATTAGGCAAATATAAAGTGCGTGTTTGAAAGTGGGGGATGGGGTTTCGGTATGTCAAGGACCAGTAGTTGGCTTTTTGTCCTGGCGGATCATGGAAGTGTGTGATAGACACGGATGCTCGGCTCACACTTTAACATAAATTACCATATCACTGAGAGGTGCTTATACAGTCTCTTAAAGCAGCTCGATATGATAAGGCATGCAGTCACTGGAGAAGTGAAAGGATGTCTGGCTTTTTTTCCAAAACGAAATGCTGATGTTGTTAAAATATTAATGCTTTTTAAAATCATTTAAATCGAGAGAGATGCTCTGAAAAAAAAAAAAAAAATTATATATATATATATATATATATATATATATATATATATATATATATATATATATATATATATATGTGTGTGTGTGTGTGTAATAATAATAATAATAATAATAATAATAATAACAGTTTTGTTTTAAGTAAGTATCCACTCCGCTTTAATTTTGGGTGCATTTGAGATGCCAAGGGTGCTGACTTCCCATGTGTCTCATCCGCTTCCAGGAAGTACACAAAAATGATGAATATCTCATTCATTGAAGGGAAAAGAGACAAAGGGATTCAATGTTCTAAATATGTATTTGGTGTTGTGGTCATACTGGCTCGCAGGTTTAAGCGGCTCAAACCCAAGTGCTTTCAGTAGGAAGTTGTCGTAGATACAGTATAAACTCATTGGTACAGTCCCTCCATTCACTCAGGTTTCCTCCCATAGGCTAAATAATGCATCATTTTAGTAGTCACTTCCATCAGACAGGACTTTAAGCAAGTCTTTGCTTCTCAGCTGCAACACAGGACAGTAAAAGGTCCAAGCATCCCGGTGAAACGGACCCGTCCAACTGGGGTGTGGAGGAGGTGGTTTGGTTCATCAAAGACGCAGACCCCCAAGCCCTCGGCCCTCACGCTGACACCTTCAGGAAGCATGTGAGTGCAGTGTTGCTGGTGCAGGCTGAGGTTGAGGATTGACATCCTTGTTTCCATTGTCGCCTCTGTGTATTTGGCAGGCAGTAACCAAAGACTGTTGCTGTTGCCTGTTTCAGGAGATTGATGGCGACGCTCTCCTCTTGCTGAAAAGTGAGATGATGATGAAGTATCTGGGACTGAAGCTGGGACCCGCTCTGAAACTCTGCTACCACATCGACCGGCTGAAGCAAAGCCAACTGTGATTGTCTTTAGTGTAGCCAAAACACTGCTGATCTGTCTCCAAGTTTATGATTTATTCAGTCAAACTAGGGACCTCAGTACCTGCAGGGTATGTTCCTGTGCGTCTTTTAAGCAAAAGTAACACTGGAATCGTGACTCTGTTTTGCTTTGGATTTTGAGTTTGTACCATGAACTTTGCAGCTCAGGGCTTTAATGTTGTTTTACTGTTTTTATTTCCAGACTCAGGAACAATGTTTTTATTGTTTTTAATTTCAATTAATGATCATCAGTATGTCAATATATTATTGTACATTTGTAACTACCTGCCCTTGCTTCCTAAACTGGTTCATACATATCATTATTTTATCGTTTATTTTGTCTTTTATCACTCCAACAAACTGTGTCAGGTCTTATTTTTGGTGTCCGACACATTCAGTCTGTATTATAGTTTTCGCTTTTTAAAATAAATAAACAAACCGCTTAATTTTACACTTTATTTTTGTAAAAAAAAAAAACGTAATGTACTTGTCTGTTCCATGTATTAGGACAGCTGTTTTGAACTCGCGAGGTTACCGTTTATAATCTCGCGTGAATGCACGTACGTCATTTCCGGAGTCTCCAGCTGCCTGCCACACGCCGCCGCCGCCGCCGCTGCTTCTCGTCTGGGTCCGACAGCAGAGGTGAACATGGCAGACTTTTCGGACCGGTCGGTGCAGGTAGCCGTGGTGCTGTCCTTCGCTGCCGGCTTCGTAGCAGGCTGGCAAGCCAACAGAATGCGGAGGAGGTTTCTGGACTGGAGGAAGAAGCGGCTGCAGGACAAACTGTCAGAGACTCAGAAGAAACTGGACTTGTCTTGAAGGGTAAATATTTTATTTGCTGACGCTACTTGGTGGCACAAACCTTTCTAGTACTGGCGTATGTTCTCTGGCTCTATGGTGACTTCACATGCTACTTATGTTGCCATGACATGGTAAATGGATTTAGGATCTCAGAGAATCTTCATTTACACCCAGTACTTCCTGTAAAATTGTAAAATTCTAATCTAATGACACCCAATTTTTGTTTCAGGTTGCCCCTCCAACAGGCATAGATGCTAAATATGTGTGACTTCTCCTTCGATTCCCCACACACAACAGTGTCAGACTGGTTTCTGTGGCTCTCACTGACTAGGACGCACTTCACACTTCTTTTAATAAATGTAATTTTGATAAATGTTGCACACGTGTTCGGTGTTTTGTCCATCAATAGTCGACGATTTCATTGTCTTGAACTTATTGAGACTATAATAAAACTCGTGGCGCCGCCTACTGGCTGAATGGGGAATATGACGACACTGTAAATTTGATTTTAATTCCAGCTATTGGTTTATATTTCGCCAACCTGGCAACTAGAAATTACTATTTATTTCACTTTAAAATATGAATCTTTTTGACTAGAAATGGACTGAAATCATACATCAGTCTGGGGCTCATCGATTGTCCATATTGCACGTGTGAGTGTGTGTCAGTGGCTGTTTGTCTACATGTCTTCTGTGATGGATTGATCACCACGTTGTCACTTCCCTGTTGCCCCAGGCAACTGGGATCGGCTTCGGCAGATGACCACGATGGAACTCAGTGACGCGTCACACGTCCAGAACGGAGGAACAGCATGAAATTAGTTCCAAGGATACTACTGATAATACTGAATAGCAACTGCTATCATAGTTAAGATCTTGTGGCTTCACTTCTGGAGACGTTGTCATTTCATTTTATGTACCCAAAAATGAAATGACACAACAAATATAAAGCTGCAGTTGTAATGTCAGCTATAGGCCTGTGGGTGGCAGTAGTGCACTTCCAACGCGAGTGCTCCTGCAGGATGTTTATTTATTTATTTTCTCGCCAGCAGCGTTTTACTCAATTCTCCTCTGAAATGAAATCTTGAGAGCAGACCTCTCTCTTTCATTATGGCAAGTCTAACCGGCCCATTACAACGTATCAACAGGCTTTTGACGCCATCTTTCTTCCTTATTGTTCCATCAGTGGGCTGAGAATGAGGGAAGTCACCTGGATACAACTGGAGTTTATAAATTCAAACACAACAGTCTGTAAAACATTTCGGATTACGATTTACCTGTCACAGAAAAATGCAAAGGTTTTTCTTGCTTTCATCAAGACATGGTCAAGTGTTGTTTTTTTTTTTCAGGAACACACCTTTTAGTTCCCAAAAATAATGTTTGTATTTAACCTCTTCTTCTGGTCTAAATCTGATTGTTAAGTATTTTTTACTAGTCAGGTGCATGACTTGGTCAATGAGATGACTGTTGGTAGTGATGGGTTGTTGAGGCTTCATGAAACAGTGCCCCGAATAAAAAGCCCACCAGGTGGCGCTTCCTGCTCCAAAATCCTTGGATTAAACAACATTTTACTGAAACCTAGTGATGGCTGATGAGGCTTGATGGAACAGTGTGCCAGTTTTCTGAGCTCAGTAGGTGGCGCTGTCTGTTTAAAAATTGGGTGAGGTTTCATTGTCTTGGTTCTTCGAATCCAAGGATTTTACAGCAAAACGTTTATTTGGAGTCATTTCTGTGACTGAAAGGAGACGCTGCTATTAGTCAAAACGTCGTGAAAACTAAAACTAGGCCCACAATAAAATACTAGAATGCTTGAAGCATCCTTTTAAAATGTTTATAATATGAATGTGTCAGTAACTCGGAATGACCTTCAGTTCTCCAAAATAAACCCCGATACTTCACAGAGAGTCTAAGATGTTCAGCAGGGAACAATGGACTGCTCCACTGAAGGTTTCACTTGGTTAAATGACTCTTGCTGTTTGAATGGTTCAGCCATGATACTGGAGGTGACTGGTCTCTGAATAAAAGCCCATCTTTGATGGGTGACTTGTCCTTGGTCCACTTGTTACCTCCTTCCACAGCATAGTCTCCCTATCAGTCTCAAGTGAGTGCTGTGAGAGGATCTTACACCATCAGCAATTTCCTGGAGCGCATCTGAATTTGGGTCAGGGGTCAACCAAAAGGGCCTAGACTTCCATTTCCAAAGAAAGTTCTTGAAGTTTCAACACACCAGGATCACCCCACTAGTTTACATCAAATATCTACTCAGTTACTAGTGATGCTGAAGCTTCATGAAACAGTGTCCTCATTTTCAGAGGCCACTAGATGGCACTCTATGCTCTAGAATCCTTGGATATAACAAGCAAGAAAACATTTTAATGAAACTTTGCATCATTTCAAACTGAGAGCGCCACCTACAGAGCTCTGAAGACCAGGACGGTGTTTCATAAAGCTTCATCAGCCCATCACTACCTTCAGGTGAGGGTAGGAATGAAGACCACAGAGACTTTGGCTCAACTCCTTCGTTCCTCTCCAGGCCCGACCATTGCGATTCAACCCCGAAGGAGCTTGAAATCTCATTGAGAACAACAGTCTTGGAATGGGAGGAGTCCACTTTAAAACATGCTGTAAAATATTTTATTTCAATGGGATGATTGAATATAATGGCGACGCACAAATGACCCTCTCTTTTGATATTTGATTCAATACATACTGAGCAGCGACTTCCTTTCATCAGCTTGAATTCACACGGCAGCAGCATCGCAAATGAGTGCGACGGCTCGTATCAACACATCGGTTTGCTGTTCCGAGTTCGAGCTTAATAGAGTGGAAAAACACCTTCGCCTTAATGCCTTTCATACTCGCGTGCATAAATATTACATGAGGCCGAACACTTGAGCTGATCCCGGTCCAACACGTACGGGGAGGACTCCCGTGCTCCGAGCAGGTCGGACTAAGATGCATTTCTATCGCTGATGTGATTTACATCCCTCAACTGACTCATGGAGGATCTTTCGCTCGCGTGCTTTCTTAGAAAGGCTTTTTTGCAAAGTGAGTTGAGAGGGAAGCCATTGCTTGGCTGAGTTTAGTGGTGCTCACAGTTAAACAAAACAGTTCCGTCATTTAGACCAAGGTCCTTCCATCATCCTGGAATTCATCAGAGGTTGAGTGATAGTGGAGCCCTCTGCCTTCTCCTGAGACTAGTCAGAGGTGGAGACCTCAAGGGTCACAGTACTCCTTAGTGTTCAAATGAATGTGTGATACATTGCGAAGGCATGGACAGTAGGACACTATGCAGCTTCACCCTGGGATATTTTCACATGTTCATTGTTCAAAAAACTACGATTATGTCCACAAAATATTGTGGGTGAGAAAATGCCCTGAATAGTTTGTTATAGGTTTTCTGTTTTGTTAGAAAAAGTTGGATTATTATTTATCTAGGAGGTGGTGCACATGCGCCGTGAGGCACATGAGTGACGCTTGCGTAGCTCAGTAAGCAACTGAGCCGAGCAAAAGTGACTCGTGTCGTAAGCAGTAAAAGCGAGGTATAAGCGCTCCTAATCTCGTGAAAGTAAATGTATATTGTTTGTGAGTGATTGTATGTTTGGTGAAGGTAAGAGTTTCGCTAATATAAAAGCTAATATAGAAACGGTCAATACCACATGGGTTGCGCGTGTGAAGGTATAAATTGTTGTACAGTGGTACCTTGGTTTTCTAACGTCCCGGAATTCGCACAAATCAGAGTTTGAACAAAAATTTCAAGAACTCGAAAGCCCCCGAAAAAAGCCGGAAAAAAACATAACGTGCGCGGACCGATCAGCTGACCCACGACGCGCTTTGTTATTGTGTATAATGCAGCCTCTGTATGCAGATGTGTCCCGTTAGCTACATTTACTGACTGTTTTTTCTTCATATTGAGGTGTAAAACCTTTCCTGTCTCCACACTGGACCGTGGTCGAGTGTCACAGGGGAGGTGGTGGAGTGCTCACTCCAGGGTTTGATGTCCTGTTGTGGGCTGGAGCTGGGACAGGGATGAGGCGAGTCTGGGACAGAGCGTGACTTGGTTTATGACTTTGTCACAGCCAAACTGCACAGAAGCGCACATTCAGAGCTGGACACGCACCGGGCACCTCTTCACTTCTGGAGAGATGTCACTCACTCGGCAACCCCTCCCACATGCAGCGGCCACACACATAGAGGAACAGCGCACCTGCAGCAGACACTCTACATTCACTCCTACAAAAGCCTATTTTAAGGCTTGGAACGCAGTATTTCTTTTTTCATTCATTGTAATGGGAAAAATCGATTCACATTTTGAACAATTCACTTCTCGAACGGCCGTCTGGAACGGATTGTGGTCGAGAACCAAGGTACCACTGTATTAGGTGTTTCAATCCTTTTATTTAGCACTAATATTGTTTTGAACAATATATAACTATATATAACAATATAACATATATACTATAACTATATATAACAAAACTGTATTGTTGCTTATTTTTGTTGCTTCAAATGTATTTTGAAAATGTTGAATTATGTTTTCCTTGTGGAAGAAAAAAAAAAAAAACTGAATCAAGCAAAACTGACTGGTGTCGTTCTTGTGCGCTTCACAGATTTTCGGCACTGTATGCAGCTGAAATCTGTTGCCGACCAGACACCCCTAGATCTGAGGCCGGTAACAAAAACGTTGAACGTTGTGAATGAATGAATTGGCCCTGGAAATAATATGCATTTAAGAGGTGATGTACTACCAATAATACAGTCCACTGCTGTGGTCAGGCTTGACTCGTCTCTCTGTCCACTTGAATGCAGACTTATAACATTCCTTCATAAGAAGCAACAAAAGTTCCCAGTTGAACCTTGTCTCAATTCCAAGTTGCCAGTCAAGAATGCAGAAATACTGATGTGAAACCAGGTAGCTATGCCAGACAGAAGGTGTTGGTGTGTCACATCCGACCGACGTCTCTGTGAAATCTAATCAACACAGGAAATGTTATTGTTTTTACTAGTCCTGTAGCACCTAGTAGAGCACACACAAGCCAATGTCAGACACAGAAACTGCAGATCAAAACTAAAGTAGAGTGATTGTTATTGTTGAAAAGCCTTCAATGAGGAACAGCACATGTAAAATAATGACTCTAAAGAGAAGTTCTCCAGAAGAGAGCATTCTCAACACACACACACAGAAAAGGAAGGGGCACTTCACCACATACTCCTGCAGCAAGTGCAGGCAAACACTCGTCTGAGGATCACTGGCAGCATCTACACATATACACAAGAGGGACCACAATACTACTGAAGCATGTGCACCACAGAACCAGCTGCACTGAGAGCACATCAATATGCACTCACACAACTGCAGCAGGGAACAGAGGCGCTGGACAGCAGCGGTGGGTGAAAAACAGTCGTGGAGTATGGAACGCCAGGAGTGCCATAATTCAATAGTAAAGAAGGGACTCGAACTAGAGATATTAACAGAGTGGAAATATATTTTGAAATACGTTAAAATTGACATTAAAATACACATTTTTTGTAGAATGACAGACGCTATCAAATAATAGACATTTATTCTTGTTGTGTGTTTGCATATATATATTTTTTTTCATATATATATTCAGCAACATTCTGGATAGCCAAAACAACAGAGAGCACCACAACAATATAAGAGGATGAGGCTGAACATAAAACACGATTTATCATTTAAACCCTCTGTCAATGGAAATAGCTGGGCGTGTGATGTTTAGCCAAACTTGCTATGTGTGCATTTGATATCAGCCCAAAACAATTTCTGCATAACACATATGTCTCAGCTAAAATGTGGTTTTCCCAAAATTCTCGAGCAAGGTCAGCTGGTCACAGTGCAACACACCCAGGAGCGTTGCTGCAGCTCCAGTGAGGGACGGTGCTCTCTGCCCTGACGTCCCCTTGACATGACAAACAGCCACTACACAAAGCCAGACAGGAACAATATTGCTGTAGGAAGTGCTTATTCGGGCTGATGGAGTGTATAATGCCAACAGTGGAATAGTAATGATGGCATTGTAATTCAGACGGATACGGGAGAAATTACATTCTGGGCCTTTTTGCATATTGTCATTATTAAGTTCTGCTCCCATTCTGCAGGAGAGGAGGAAATGAATTGTGAGATGGAGACGAGTTTACATGTCTGACTCGCTAAAGCGACTGAGTTCCACCTTGAAGCAATCTGTGAATCTGAAGCGCATCTTAATTATGGTTCCAAAATAAACCTCACACGTAATCCGCTTTGTGCAGATCTGTTCAATAGTAGATGCACACTTGCGTGCTCCCTACTTCAGCTTCATTTGCGGCGCAGAATAATCTATGTCTCCATCCCATCGTTCTTCCAGCCTTGATATTTAGAAATCTATGGAGTACACTTTTTACAAAAACCTTTTTCAGTCGTTTTTTTTTAATGCCTTAGCGCCTTTGAAGCTTCATGAAACAGTGTCCACACACAAATGATTTGATCTTAAAATTTTAAATTCAAGAGTGCCACCTACATGAAACAGCCGCAAGAACTGCTCATACATAGTTCCATATTGGTGGGTTGTTGAGGCTTCATGAAACACTGAGCTCATTTTCAGAGCTCACTAGGGGGCGCATAAGTGATGTGAGATTTTATTGATATGGTTTTACATTTTAGAGGAGAGACTCACTACCTTTTTCCCTGCTAAATTCTCTTCTTCAGTACTTCCCAGCGGTGTATTACCTCCCTCCAGGGTAATGATATTCGACCCAATTTTACCCCACTCAGGATGGCAACGCAATTTCTCATAAGCCTAACCAATAAAATAGTCCTGTGATAGTGGTGTAGTTAGTGTAAATATTGTTCCGCTTGACTGCCGTTTAAGTTATGATTTTTTTTTCCCGTTAAAAACACAGATGACCAGCATCATACTGTCCACACGATGCTTCCTGGTAGTGATAGGTAGATGAGGTATTACGAAACGGTGTCCTAATTTTCAGAGGCCACTAGATGGAGCTCTTGGTCTAGAACTGTCATTCGACATTTTGCAGCAGACAGCGCCATCTGGTGGCCTCTGAAAATCAGCACACTGTTTCATGAAGCCCCATCATTGCATTCCAGCGTGAGTGCGATGTTTCTTCTTCGCATCATCACGTGTGAGGAATCGGGATCTTCGCCTTTACTACGCCTTTACCATTACTAGGCTTGACTGAGAGTAGCCTAGTGACAACACTAAAGTTGTATTTTACTTTTACTGTTTTGTTGAAATGAAGCGGTACATGTCACCACACGCCTCTTAAAGCCAGAGAAAGTCCATTCCTAGCCGCAAAAATCGCCGTCAACTATTTGAAACCCCCCCTTCCGCGACGGTCCGTTCTCATCGCTGCAGGGATTCATGAAGAAGTCATGCTTTCAGGTTGTGAGCAAAATTGTTTTAGAATGCTGCTGTGAGAGTCGGCCATGCCGTCACCACCACACACCACACGCACATAGCAGGCAGATTCAACGCTCTTTCTTCACACTCAGACCGACAGGTGTTGACCTTGTCTTCAACATATAAAAGAAACAGACCTTAACTCTCAGTGGAAAATGAACTTTAAATGTAATCGCACAAGTAAAAGATGGAGTTTGAACACGCCGAGTCTTGTTAATTCTGCGTCGACACCTTTTATAACCGAGCGCTTCTGTCATGGTCTCACCTCGATGGTGTCGCAATCTGAGTGTTAGGGTGCAAAGGAAATAATTAAGTCAGTGCAATAGAATAGAGTGCAACTGACTTTAAAAAGACTTTCCACTGTTCCAGCAACTTGGGGCAAAAAAAACACTGTCGAGCATTGTAGGACCTGGCCATGTCAGTTTCCTTTTGAGTTGTTTGTGTCCATCTATTCTTCATTTTTTTGGGGGTCATCTTCCTCACCTAATGGTGGAGGCGTTCTTAGTCACCCTATACGCCTCTGTGTTTCTCCATCTAAAGACGTTGCTCTAAGACACAGTCGCTCCTTTTCACCTTGCTGTATGTGTTCTTTGCAAGCCGTTGCACCCTTCCTGATCTGGGCTCCTGACTTTCCTATTGATGTCGACACCTCTCTTGCTGTGTACAAAGGTCCTCGAAGTGCTTGGCTTTGTGAACTTGAGAAGTGCTGTCCAAACTATGTCAACGCTGACATCAGAGTGTGTTAAAATCAGACACACAAGGGTCCAAAATTATCACACAGAACGACAAAATTTGAAACACAAAAGCAGTTAACAAGCTTCAAAACTAATTTTCCAGAGTCTTTTTTGATATATTTAGCACCAGCCTGTCGGACAGCAAAGCTTGACCTCTTACCATCGCAGGTCATGATAGACATGCTTTGTTGGTCATGGAGTTCGGGTGGGTTTTTAATGAGTTTTCAAACCAGTGTTTATTGATCTTCAAGTATAACGGCATAACAGTGTACAAAAATCACCATAGAAAACAAAGAAGACACACAAGGAGCAGAGCTAGTGTACCAAAATGAAAATTCACATCTCTCTACATGCAGAAGTAGTAATGGCCCGAGGAGGCTTCATGAAGGATGCAAGCACTGTCAGAGCCCACTAGATGGCGCTGTCTGCTCTAAACTCTTGATGAAATTTGAAAAACCATTTCAATAAATCATTTTTATACCAAGAGTGCCCTCTACTGAGATCTGAAAATGAGGCCACTGTTTCATGAAGCCTTATAAGACCGTCACTATGCAGAAGGGTGCAACACATAAATTCAATACTTGAATGGGAGAACTGAAAGTACTGATGAACGCTGCGTTAAATTTGAAAAAGAAATGTATCTAAAGCAAAGATTACTGTACAATAAAATTGCGCAGGAAAAAATAGACGCAAATTCTAACAATAAAATAAAATAAAATAACAATAAAACTAAATCAAATAGAAATACAGAACAGCAACAACAGCCATATACAAGTACATCACTGTCTGTCTATCAGTAAGTACATTTTGCCTTTTATCCTGTAGGAATAAATTTTCAAAATCTTTTTTTTTTGTAAAACAAGCAACTCTCTCCAAACATAAATCGGCAGTCATTCCGTTCCAACCCCTCAAGGACTCCAAAAATATTTCTTTTTGTAGCAATGTATCTCTTAACCTCCAAATGGCAATTCTTAAGTAGCATTTTTGTATTTTGGGAGCACAACATCGGCAGGATTTATGGTTAAGATGCATAACTTGAGGTCAAGTGGCACTGACAAGAATTTCTCTCAGGATTTGCAAGTGGTTCCACATGCAATGAAATCCTCTCCCCTTCTGACCTCTAATCTGGAATATTGCTGGAGTCTGGCTGGAGTCATGTACTGTCGACTCAACCACTTGCACAATGTATTTTTTACCGAAGAGCAGGCCTCTTTAGAACCATTAACAAGAACATTTATATTATAAAAATGGTGGTTCTTTTGAGTTAGTTATGAATTTAAACTCAACCATATGTACTCGTGTGACCTGATTTGGCCCCTGGGCCTCAAGTTTGACACACATTTTTAAAGTTTGCCGCTTAGTTTTAAGTTTAATGTAAATCTATGAGGTTATTTATTTATATTTTTTCGTCTATACTGGTCAGTTATGCATATTTGCCTTTTCTGTATCGAGTGAAATCATACATATTTCCATGAAAACCTGGTGCACTGGGCCACAGTTCTGTTATCTCCAATGAAACATGGGCAGTTGTTTGTCACATCTGCCGACTGAACCCGAAGAAAAAGTTGAACTCAACCAATTTTCTCGTCTCCTTTTATCTCGGTCCATCTCTGCTCTCAGCTACCTTTGATCTTACATTTTCACTTCTTGATCGAACTCTGCGGCGGCTGCTCCTCCACCTGCACACAAAGAGGGGAGATAAGGTTTGGGCTTTCAGCAGGAAATGGTGGACCCGCTCGCGCGATTACCGTACACAGCGTCTCCTCCGAACCTGAGGAATATTATAGTGGTGAAGTGAGTGACACGTCTTGTCAAGGAACATACAAACAGCCGCGAACAAGTCCTTTCTAGTCCCGGTAAAAAGGGAGAAACGGCACACAAACCTTGATGAAAACTGTTGCCTTAAAACACCATTTTCCTCAGAGATAAAATCACCGTCACTTGAGCAGCGGTCTGCCTCAGAAGACGCTTGAAGGTGTTCTTATGTGATAACTGGAGCTCTTCATATTCACGTCTCGCCACATCAAGTGCATCAGTAATCAGTCGCTACGTCCACTTACACATATATAAATATATATATACACCCGCGTGTTTCACAAGGAATTAAAAAGCTTGATGGTGATGTGTGGCAGAGCAGTTTAAGGATTTGTAATTCACATTTGGAGACGTACGCAGAGGCGAGAAAACTGTCTCTCACAAGCCACAGATTTAAAAAGCATTTATGGCAGACTTTATGAATGACTTTGTCACTTCAAAGGGTTCAGGCGAGTCAGTTGTCGCCTGTCAAGTTCTCTATGTCGTTCACACTGGTGCCCACGCCTTTTCTGCCGACTGGTTTTAGGTGGCCATTTTAGCTCCCTGAAGCAACAGGTTGCTGTCAGTGGATCGAAATCCATGGAACATCGCAACATTCCATCACATCACTAACATTAGCATGAGCATTCTGTAGCATGGACTATGCTTTTCTCAACCTTCCACTCTTTTTCTTAGTGAGTGTGACACAAAATCTCTCATGCTGTTGCACCTGAGCAACTTATGGAGGGGTTTTCACAGCACAATGAAGTTGTGCACTTCGGAGGTATAAGCCTGTCACAGATAGCAGTGGTTGTATCGTACACTTGTTGTGGAAAGTAAAGTTACGTTATGCATGTTTTCATTCATTTTAGTCCGGATTGAACAATCCCTCAAGCACAACTATGTTGATGTCTTTATTTTATTCATGCCCGATTACATCAAAGTAGTACTTTCAGTTGGCGAGTTCTCACTTGTGATACTCTGAAGAAGCTTCACGAAACAGTGTCCACATTTTCAGAGCTCAGTAGGTGGCGCTCTCCATTTAAAAATGATATGAGGCTTCATTGAATTGGTTCTTCAAACCCAAGGATATTAGAGCTGAGAGTGCCATCTAGTGGCCTCTGAAAGTGTTGACACTTTCACGTCACGTCCCCATCAACCCATCACTAGTTGGAAAGTTGGTAAATCTATTACATTTTTTAAAAGGAAGAAACATACTGCGAATTATGTGTCAAACATTTTCTTTTAATTGCACTCTCTTTTGTAGTATTCTATATTTATGAGGATATATATATCTATGCCTGTCTAAGGCTAAAAATTCCCTACTTTCCCTTTCCCCACTCTTTGTTTATTACAGTGTTATTACTGCACACTTTCCCTTTAAACTCATCAGTTTTGTGTTTATTTTCGCGTGTTTGCAATAAGAACAAAAACAAAACAAGCAAAACATTTTTATCTCTCTGTGCGTGAAACAACTGAGCTATAAAACAATTTTAAGAGTCACTACATTTTCTGGCCTTTTATTACCGCCTTTATTGTGTTACCAATTTACAACGTTTCACTGAGGTGTGCACCTTCAGCGGTAAAACGTTTGGCCCCACAAAGGCATCTCCTGGTTAAAAACACACGCTGTCACATTTCCATCCGCCCCGTCCTTGATTGACAGGCAGCCGAATGCTTTTAATTTCTCCAAGTGCGCTATAACTTTTAATGAGCCACAGTCCAGGAGGTTCCAATTCACCAAACCCTGCTATCATACTGTTCCTGTCGACGCAGACCATCATGCAGATGGATTTGTGTGATGCAATCAATATGAAAGCTGGTGAGCGCCTTCTTTTCCATACATCAGGGCTCTGATGAAAGTTTTGCTGAAAATGTTCTGTTCTTACCCGCAGCTGTGGTCTGAGGGCAGCTTTGTTCAGCCCTATTTCAACTGTTATTACTAGGTCATAAGCTCATGTTGGATTCAACTGCCAGATATGGAAAAGTATCTGGTAAAAGGGAACAAAAGCACCCACCTTTGGTATAGTTACACAGCGATGCAAGTGGCCTGTGTATAATTGTAGTAACAAAAAAAATACACGTCATTTAAGAGCCATTTGTCCCCAAGAGGATGTAGTTTGGATAGTTGGGGCTCTATATTACAAATGGTGTTTTCATATATTTACCATAAGTTATTTTAGAGCAACTAAATTTCAGACGAAAAAGAATCTTCAATGTAACTTCCTTTTTGAATCTTAAATATTGTATAATAGGGGAAATGTTAAAATATGTGACTTGATTATACATTATTTTATTATGATTTTTTATTTAAAGAGAGTGAGATATATTGCATAGATATTTTTGGGAACTTTACAAGTTGTGAACAGCTTGGTCAGAGAACCGTGGATAAAGGTTTTTATTTTTTTAAACAAAAAGACCATTGACTTCAAGGTAGTTTCTTCAACATTATTTATTTATTTATTCAATTTTAGAGGGAAAAATATTGTAAATTAGAATTACTCACTTAACAAATTTAGAAGGTAGGAAAAAAATAACAATAAATGTAGAGTCGTCGACCTCATGAGGGCCGAAAAAATACTGTCAAAGGGCCACATGTGGCCCCCGGGCCATGCATTGTCCACCCCTGTTTTTACTAGGTCTTATCAAAATGGCAAGATCATAATTCCTCTGCGTGTCACCTGCGATCCGAAGTCTGATCCCATTACAAGAAAACTGAAAGCTGTCCAATACTGTTGCGTGATGGCGGATGAACACACATAAGTTTAAAACTTTTAAAACTCGCATTCAAATTCGATGTCAATCACCTCCCGCAATTGCATCAGGTTTGACGTGATCCTGTGAAAGTTGGTGGATAAATTATACGGCTGTCAGTCACAGACCGAGCGCCAGCGTGTACACACACACACACACGTGCGCGCTCACTGCACCCAGCCGATGTGCTAGCACATCAAATAGCACCACTAAGCGGGATTCCACGGAGGAGACTGACTGCTGTAGTTATGCAGGGTAATTACACGTCTAGGCAGAGGCAAGTTCACTTTTACATTTCTATTTGAATATTGACATCGGCGTATAGGCCAGGCCCGCCGGAGATTGGGTGGCTCCCAGTTCCAGCCAGGATTATCAGGGTGTCTTTGCTCTCATTTGTGAGTCGTGTGTAAGCTGTCACATCGCTGTTTGCTTGGGACAAAATGCAGTGTGCGTGTGAGACAGAGAGGCTGAGAGGAGAAGCAAGACAGGTGAGCAGCAGGATGGTTTCATGCTGAGAAAGAGCAGCACCATGGTTGATAGAGAGGTATAGAGAGGATTAGAAGAACTGCACTCTTTGTGGATCTAGACAAGAGACTAGCACAAGCGTGAGCACAAGGGAAGGTGATGTTTCCTCGTGTGAGATATTAGGAGAAGCTGGCAGAAGAGGAAGGGAAGTCAGTAGAACAAGGACAAAAAGTAATATGAACTACTTTGGTGACACCAACTGACATCACCTCTAGGAAAAGCACACACCCGGAGAGCATCGCCCATCTAAGCCTATGCAGACCTATGCAAAGCAACAGACTAGAATAATCTAAAACTCTTCTCTGGAAAGATTCTCGGTTTGTTCTCTCTTTAATATCCAGTTTAATTTCACCAGCCAAGCAGAAAATACGATCACACAGCAGACTGTTCTGGTCCCTGGGGGTGCGGCTGCCGGCTCTAACATCAAGCACCAGAGCGGCACCCCTATAAAAGAGAGCTCGAAGATGAATGCATCACCAAATTTTGGGTGCAGTTTCCTCCCAGTATGCACTTTGTTTGCTGAGCTAATGTGCCTTAGCTCAGGCACTTTGCCCAAACGCAGTTAAAGATGCTTATGTTTGTCTTTCTCCATCTTTGCTTTTATCCAGTTTAACAAGCTGCCATTGGGATGAGAAGTGTTTGACGTAAATTTTTAATCGTTGGCAGGAAGTTTTATCATTTCGCACTGATAATTGTGTCTGTTTACTGAATAAAAAAAAAGAGCTTTTGTCTGCATGTCTGTGAGAAGCCTGAGAGTGAACGGCTGTCATTCTCACTGTCATTCTGGGCAGGGAAACCAGTGTGCACTGCTTTGCTTTGGTGTTAATCCGTTCATCACTATTTTATTTAAGCATATTAATGGGGATGAAAGCCTGGACGCTCAGTGTTTGCAGGGCCTCGCTTCTATGGGCATATAAGACCGGGCAAAAATCTTCTCATTAGTTTTCGCTCTGCATGTGGGAGTCAGGGTTTTAAAGCAAGATTAAAAAGAGGAGTGGTATGATTGGATGATGCTTCCACGGGAGGCAGAAGGAGGTTTTCCTTTTTATGCCCGACTGGGACGGAGAGTCGTGTCATCTAGAGCAAGGCATTCGGCTCATAAAGGGTAAGCAAGCCCTGCTACCCAAATCAGGCTCGGTTAAAGAAGCGAAAGAAGGCTAAGTCACCGTGTGACATCCAGTCAGAACTGATACTCAAAATAAAAATTGTATGAAAAGGTATGAGACGCACCGTTCTAATTTGGGTTACTGTTTCGGGCTGAACCTGACGGCACTCTCTCGCCCCCATGACTTTATAATGAAGCTTCATAATCCTGTTCTCGTGACAACTTCCAGCAGCTTCAAAACTCCCCAACAAGTTAGCCATGTACGAGCAGGGAATCGCAGAGTGCCAAAGTGAACATAAAAGTAAAGCAGCAGAATGGCGCTGGCCCAAAGCCTGCAGGCACAACAGTGAGTGACTGGGGTTTAGTGTCCGTGTAAATAATTAAACAGCAGCTGCAGTATCAGTAAAAGAAGAGAGGGGGATCTTTAAACACAGAGCGCCTCGAAACAACAGCAACAAAATAATGTTTTGTCAGTTTTTTTTTCCTTTATTATTTAATCTTGATGTCAGAGGCACTGCTCACGTTACGCCAGAAATATAGAGGGTGATGAAAGAAGGGAGTTAGAGAAAGAGGAGAGCAGATAAAGGCTAGATGGTGGATCAAGGTGGAAGTGAGGGCAGCTGTTAAGAGGATGGTGAGGCTGGAACTCAGCGGCAGGAATGAGATATGGCACCGGTTTTTATGGACCTCTAGCATCTCTACAAGTTGTTTACATGAAGATGGGGGTCATAGAG
This sequence comes from Synchiropus splendidus, assembly GCF_027744825.2. Lineage (NCBI taxonomy): Eukaryota > Metazoa > Chordata > Actinopteri > Syngnathiformes > Callionymidae > Synchiropus > Synchiropus splendidus. Next base: position 10,863,022 of record NC_071348.1, on the reverse strand, counting down.
GTTGAGTCCACGTTGAGAGGAGAAGCAACACTGCGGGACGGTTTCATGCTGAGAAAGGGCAGCAGAGAAACCATGGTTGCACTGGGTGTCTTGACAGAGAGGTATAGAGAAGATTAGAAGTGTCCCTGTGTCTTTGTGGTTCTAGTCGAGAGACTAGCACATCGTTCCTAGAGAGGAAGAATATGAGGAAGTCAGGGACATCAGAGAATTTGGGGTTGTGCGGGTGGGCACATGGGATGGTGATGTTTCCTCATGATGTATTTGTTGTGAGATATAAGAAGGTGGAGTAGCTGGTAGACAGCATTGACCTTGAGACAGGAGAGCTGCTGAAGTTGCAGGGAGTAGGGGGGTCAAGGAAACCAGCCTTAAAGAATGATGGGAAGAGAGTAGGAGAGGTGAAGAAGTGAGTGCAGGCAGGGTGGAATGGGTGGGCAGTGGTGAGAGCTGCCATGGTGCATGGCATAGAGACTGTTGCTCTGACGCTAGATGATTTAGACCCTTCGACACATGAGAGAGGAACATGTTGGATGAAGAATGTTAGAAAGTCATGTACTCACCTTTAAATAACACTGGAGTAGCCCTTTAAACTAAGCTTGACTTGTAGCCGCTCATAAACTGAGGGCTCAGTGTGGATTGCACCTGATCTCACTCCTTCCAGGGCAGAACAGAAATCCCGCTTCCGTTGACCTTTGCTCAACCCGACGCCTTAAATGTTAACGCTCTCAACCCCGCCTCCGAGTTGGTTACTTTAATGCCAAGTCGGTGTTAAAGCCTATTTATTGGTCTCCTTGCGCTTTGTTTTCTTCGCCCCCTCCTGCTCCTCTCACAGTCAATTGTCCTGGTTATTGATTCTCCCGGAGGGGATGATTAGCCCGAACCCGTGTCAGAGCAGTGAGTCGGGCTGCTGATAATGCCTTCACTCAATGCACAATAACAACTCAGGTGCCCCAGGTGCAGGAGCGAGCCGTGCTTGCATGCTGATTCTCGGTGACTTGTGATAAATGTATGCTGTCATTCTGGGTGAACAAAGTGAGCCGCGCAGCACCAAGGCCAATCCGAACAGCCACATCAAACCAACATGGGCGGCAGGATGGTTTATGCAGCACCTGAAATTGGGTATGGAACACAACCCTACTGAATATTTCACATGGAGTACACAACCATGAAGCCCCTGGACGCCTCATTAGTCTTCATGTGGCCACACGTCTGACCAGGTGTGAAACTTAAGACGCTTATCCATGGAATGAACGAGAGAGTTTTTTACATTTGTTCGACACACTTTCAAAAACATACGCATACGTGATCACCCACTCCTAGTGTGATATCGGAGCAACGTGTGGCTTCCTGGAATAATGCCATCATTTGGAAATTAATGTGGGAATAACTTCACTGAAAATTGAATTAAATGAAATGTTTTTAAAAGGAAATAAATGTGCAATGGCTTTTAGAGTAAAGTTACGCTGATCAATTCAGCGGCAGCAGCTGAAAATCCAGTTTCCACTCCATGCATCTGGGCCACAGGGCGACTGAAGTTAATCCAAGGGCAGTAGAGGAGAAGTGCTCTTTTATTTAAAGCGACTAGTAGTGATGGGCTGATGAGGCTTCATGAAACAGTGTACTCGTTTTCAGAACTCAGTTGGTGGCGCTCTCATCTTAAAAATGACTTGAGGCTTCATTGAATTCATTCTTCGAACCCAAGGATTTTAGAGCTTGGGCTCAGAAAATGATGACACTGTTTCATGAAGCCTCACCAGCTCCTCGCTATCTTTGCTCCCCTCAGCTCACTTGTACGCAGCTCTCTGAACACGGTGTGGTGCGTTCAGGAATTTTTTGTGGCCTGTCTCATCAATGACGTGGAGTTTATGCAAATATGCAGTGGATATGTTTGTGACGCTCCAAAAACATGATTAAAAATGAAGAATTTTTAGTTGTGATATTCTCCAAATTATTTCATGCACCGGCACTTAAAATATTGTGTACACCGACTGACACAAAACATACATGCTTGTGACAGAGGAATTAAAAATGCACACACATGCACAAACCAATAGAAACAACTACTAAACAAGTACGACGACTAAAAATATATGGGGCTAGAACAGGGACAGCTAACATTGGCATTGAAAAAAATATATATATTGGCTGAAAAACAGAATATAGACATTGAAAAAAAAAAATATTGGCTCAAAAAATAACAATAGAAATATATTCTTATTTATAATTTCAATACCATTCTAGTTTTCAACCTCAAAACAAAAATGTTTCAGCCAATATTCCATTTTTCAATGCGAATATTCTTATTTTCAGCCAATATTGCCACATAAAATGGGCACTAAAAACAAAAATAAATGAAATCCTACATACACATCCAAAAAGTACCCTGCGAAATACTCAAGTAGAACTCAACAGGCACAAGTTTTAAACTACACAGCACAGAGGCACGTTAACTCTGGTCCACTCTCCGTGGAGCAAACATCTTTAACTCAATCACGCGCTTCTTTAACTCAGTTAACAGCCACGGATATTTAAGACTTATTACACCGCGCTAACACCGTCACCGAATTGCTGTATCTTCTTTCATATGCGTCTTTAATTCCGTTAACATGACAACAAACACACCAACTCTGAGGAGGGAATTGATTTCTCCATTGCTGCTGGCTGCAGGCTCAGCACAACAAAGGAGCGCCTGCACGGAAACTCTGTGTCTTACAGTCAAGCAGCAGTGTAATATTCAAGCTCCTGGTGTGGGTTTCTCCACAAAGACAGCACAAAGAGGATCTGTTGGCAGTTGGCGTCAAAGCAAGATGGAGAAGGAGGGGAGGGAAGCTTTAGAGGGGAATTTATGATCCGTTTGCTTGTACAAAACACCCACACCAACACGCAGGCTTTATTTACTGATCCAACACACCGACTGCTGGACTCACAAACACACAGATATTTCCCGCACAACTTTTAATCCAGGGTTGATAGCTAGAAAGTCCCGTATACTCCTGTAAATATACTTGAAAAGGATGTTTTTTTGGGGGAATTCCAAGACGATCCACGCTTCCCAGTTCCCTGCAGCGATTCAGCTGCTTTCCTTGGATGTGGAGTAGCTGCCCTTGGAATATCTCCCGGGTGACTAAGCTCCACAACCTATCACGATTTAAGCGGCAAAAGTGACAGCATATAGAGTCAAAGTGGAGGCATGACTATGTGAACTGTTGCACTGTAAAATGGGGATGTGACAGGTTTCAGGCGTCAGTTTTCACTTGTTGAAAAGTCAGAACTTTGTTGCAGTCTAACCAGTCAGACCACAGAGAGAGAATGTATTTTTTGCAACTGGACTCTTGAGTCTCAACTAGAGACAAGTGATTTCCGGTTCTCCACTGATGGCTAGCTGAGGTTTCATGAAACAGTGTCCTTATATACAGAGGCCACTAGATGGCACTGTCTGCTATGTTATTTCTGGATTTCTACTTCAACTACTTCAACAACACCTCACATCATTTCTAAACCAAGAGTGCCATCTAGTAGCTACTAAAAAACAGGACACTGTTTCTTCAACCCTGCAATACAGTTTCCTGATACCTCATCGACCCATCACTACAGTAGTATTCACAATGATCTTTCAGTCGCTACCTGAAGTTCAGGAGGAAGGTTACATTGACCTGTCACTCAAGAGCTCTGCCTTTTAGCACAGCTCTTTCTTCACCGGTAAGCGCCACCGAATGGGGAAGGCCCTGTCCGTGGTCCTGGATTTAGAGGCGCCGGTTTTCACCCTTGCTGCTTCTCAGTCGAATCACGTGAGTTCAGTTCGACAATCCCTTAGTTAATACAAAACTTCAGATGAGAAATTTCAAATGATTCCACGCAATAATTGCATCACTTGATCCATGACAAGTCAGCGCTCCGACGTGATCTTCACGTTGACCTTTACCACTTCAGTCGTCACAAAATAACGCTCCGACTGTCCCTTCACAAGAACTTCATTTCTCTTTCATTAATTCCGACTTTTCTGTTGAGCTGGTGTTTTTCTCTTTCCCCGCTGCAAAGTCAAAGGTTGTTCACAGATCGCTACGCTGAAATATAAATAAGAAAAGCTTTTATTTCTTTTTCATCTTGGCAGCTGCCGGGAGACAGATCTCGTGTCTGATCTTTGCGGCTCGCTGGGATCTGATATTTGGAGTTTTGCTCCACTTCCACTCCTGGGACTACCAGTGTGTTTAGAAAAGAAAGATTGAGAATCACTGTCTTTTACTAACAATGAGCCTGGCTTATACTCTTCAAAAACTAAAAAAAAGGTCCGGATGCATTAAAGGAAACATGACTGAATAATAGATGTTTTAGAAGCATCACTTTCGTTGGTTAAGTATTGATGCGGGAATCTACTTCCAGACAAAGAAATGACATCGGTGCTTCATTATTGATGTCATCAGTGCGGTTCTGACTAACAAAAAAATAAGCCATGTTCAATCCCACTTTCTGCAGACACCAGCAGACATGAATATACTTCTTTTTTTCCCATTATAGGGGTCAGATGAGGTCTTTATTTCTCACAGAACACTTGGATTCAAGATGATTTGTCAGCCACCTGACAGCATTAGCGTGCCCAGCTGGAAGCACCCGACCCAGGGGATTTGAACCATCATCCTTTAGCTAAAAAGTCTGCAGTGAAAAGGCTATTCTTGTAAAGAGGAAGACATAAACAAGCTTTTATTTTTAAGCTTGAGCAAAGGGACAAAAGAGCTTTAAATATTTTGCTTAAATATATCAGTTTAGCCTCGCAAAAAAAAACACCTCCAACATTTTCAGCTCCTGCTTTAATATTTATTTGTTTTTTTTGGGCAGCAATAGCTTTAAAAACTGACAAAAAAACAAACAAAAAAACAAAAAACACAACCCTAATTTGCACATAATTTCAAGTGTGTAGGAGCTGCAGCTCCTCTCACCCCAGTTCTGTGGGGTTTCCTCCTTTTACAGCTTTGCCTTCATGTCTGTTCAGTAGCAGGTCGACACACGGTCAATCTGAACATGAATAGTCCTCATTGACTTTGCACACATTATTGACACGTCCTTCACAAACTTGCTCTTTATTGAGCCGACCAAACATTGAGCTGTCATTTTAGCATGTGAGAGATGAACCTTTTTGGCTGTGAATGATTCATTGGGCAAATATTGTCTGTGAAAAAATACATTTAAAGCAGCACCGGGTCCTGCTAAGACTGAAAAAGCTACAATCCAGGAGTGAATGGAACTTGAAAAGCTCAATACCTGGAGCGTATTTGACGACAGCAGTTCTCTGTTCCTTCATCTCTCCAGCTGATTTGGTCTGTGGTCGTCGCCTCGGCGAGTGAATAGGCCCTCGCCTCCTCAATAAGGCAGTCAATAGAGGCAGATGAGCCTGCGCTTGCGTGCTGATAGTATATCACAACGACTGAGGAGCAAGCTGGTGAGGGTGAAATTCAATATTTTGATTGAAGTCAGCTGAATCTGTCTTGGGCAATTTGAGTCAGGGGAAACATTATTTTTGCCCACACTGGTAATGAAATGTCTTATTTTCGAGAGTCCTGAAGCTCGGAGGCTAACTGTGCTGTTTATTCAGGATGATGGGGGATTTCTCTTTCCCCTTACCTGGTTTCAAGAACGCAGGGTGAGACTTGGTCAACACTGTTTGAAATGCAATCGGCCACAATTCTCAGAACACTTCTCAAGGCCCCGGCAGAACCTCAAACACCCAATTCGGCAAAGCCCGTTGGTTCAGGACAAATGTGAAAGACAAGGTTGTTCAAGTTCAAGACTTCCACCTGCAGGGATGAGAAACCAACTAGGAAAGTGCTTTGGAATAAAGTGCTGACAAAACAAAACAAAACAAAACAAAACAAAACAAAACAAAACAAAACAAAACAAAACACAAACAACAAAGGATGATCACTCTGTTATTGATCAATTACGGAGCATTTGACCGTGTTTTGGAGTTCACTCTGACACTCAAAACTAACCAAGAGAGAAAGGGAGAGGGCCGAAGGTTTGGTAGGAGCACGGGAGGACATAGGGGACAAGGGCGAACAGAGGCAACAAGCTGAGAAGAAGTCTGGTCGGTATTCAGGACGCGAAGGCTCGGCCAAGATCGAAGACAAGGAAAGGCTAACAATCTGTAGTCAGTCAGGCAGGAAACAAGAACAAATGCTGGCTGCCTGCGTGTGACTCAGAGAGTCAGACACGGAAGACTAGAACATGGTGGCAAGACGACGCCACAGCAGGAGGTGGATTGCCAAGCGGTAAGGTATCTCCACAGTAGCAAATGAGCATTGGATTATTTGTGATACTGTTGAATTTGTCAGTGATAAACCAATAAAACATTTAAACTGGTCCTTCAAAGGCCACAGCTTTTGTTCCAACCACACCAAAGAGTGAGTTCCTTGCAGTTCATATCTACCATGCAGTTTCCATACCCAGTTTCCAAGGGTAGTATTTCTCCTCTTTTTTGCACCCGACGTTATCAGGTGTTTCCTGGTTCGTGTGCAGTGCTCCACGTCTCCATCAGTGTGCAGACAGTACCAATGTTTTTATATGTTTTATGTATATATATATATATATATATATATATGTATGTATGTATGTATGTTGCTGTGGCGGCGTGTGAGTGAGCTTTTTGGGAGCAGATGCTGACTGCACATCTCTAAAAGTGAAGTCACGTTTTGATAGATCTGCTTATTACTTTGATGAGCCGCGCTATCTGGTTTGCAGCAGGAGCAGGGAAACTGGGCATATCGCTTCTTTAAAAATCGACTCCGTGGCATGAGGCATATGAGCGTGAACGTGTCTTATCATCGTAATTGCAGGAAGGCATGTACGTTCCTGTCAGGAATACTGAGAATGATGCATACAGTCGGTGACTTTAGATTCAGATTGCCTGTCTTTCTTTCTTTAAAACCCATATCAGTGCGATGTTGAAACCCTCCGCACTCTAGAAGCTACAAAGGAACCAATTCAGGACGGCGTACCGTGGAAGACAGTCATGATGATGGCTGATACTGTCCGAAGGAATCTGAAAGAGAACATCGCGTTTTATCAATTAAACATGTTTCGCATATGACGGTGACAAGAAGTTAAACGTGTCATTGATTCTCTTGCTCATTGCTCTGCAATAGATAGCTGTGGAATATTGAATGTTCATGTTAATGTATTCCTTGACATCCTCATCTCAGGAGGTTTTGCACCCAAAAGCAGGAGTTCAACCATGGTTCAATCCAAAGCAAAAACACTAAAGGAGGACAAAACCAGAGTGAACAGGCCAGAAGTTGACTAGACTTGGCTTAACTTGACATGACAACACTGTGACTAGCTGGAATAAAACAGTGGTGTCAGCTCATGACCTTCTGCGTCTAAAACAACCGCGACTGAGATTGTGACCCGAGCTGCTTCACACTGAGTTAAAACCTCCACATATGGGTCACTGACTCTTCCCATGATTCAGTTTGACTGATGGAAGCTTTATCCCAGATCACCTCATATGTCGGTGAATTATATTGAATCAAAGCGGTACAAGATCCCCAGTGGCGAGGGAGAAGGTGAGGAGACGATGTGTTTGACTGGGGAATATTAGTTTGCTCTGAAACCGCAGCACAGATTTGACTGACTGCCATGACAGCTCAACCAGTGAGATATGCTTTCCTTTCATTTCACCTGTTTTTGGTTTTGTTTTCGGAAAAAAAAATGCAAATAATGATCTGAAAATACAATAACATACCATCATTCTTTGGCAGGGTGTTGTGTTTCTGACTAGGATAGTGGCGGCAGCGTTCAGCGTCAAAGACCTTGACTCTTTCTCTTATAATGTTAAAGATTTACACGTCGTCTTAAGAAACTGAACTTACGAAGGTGAAGAGACGGGAGCACAAGTTTAACAGATGACAGGTTCCTCTACGATACACCAGTGAGGCATGATGTGCTCATTTCCAGGCGCGTATTCCGACCCTTTGAATCGTAATGGAAGCTGAATGACTCCCTCACACGTCTCTCCTGATGTATACCAGTTGTCAAGACTTTTCTTGTCACCGCAGGTGGGACAAACTACCTCCTCACACTCGGAATTTTCACATGCATTCCAAGAGGCCTGAATAATGAGAATGTCAGATGGTAAACATACTATCCACTAAACTAAAACTGCAGTAGACCCTCTAAGGTAAATGTGCCCTTTTCCTTCCTGAGGACGTTGAAGAGTCACAGCAACCCTGTTGGGTTTCCTATTGGGTTTTATACATGTGGTGTGCTGATGAGGCTTCATGAAACAGAGTCCAAGTTTTCAAAGCTCAGCAGGGGGGCGCTCTCAGTTTAAAAGTGATGTGAGGTTTTATTGAATTGGTTCTCTGAACCCCAAAGAGCAGGGAGTGCCATCTTGAGGCCTCGGAAATTGATGGCACTGTTTCATGAAGCCTCATCAGACCATCACTAGCGAAATGGGATGTGAATTATGAGGCAGAATGGAGCTCCATGCAGAGATGGGGAATTTTAATTTTGATGGGAGAAAATATATTCTTTTGCTTCTAAAGTTTTACAGATTCAGATGCAAGTCATCTCTGGCTCTCTTTATTTTTTTTCAATTCATTTACTCACAAGTTACAAGTCACTGCATGGTCTCTCCTCAAGGCATAAACAACATTTTGGGCCACATTTTTAAAATGTATTTATGGAAAATTGTACTGCAGAAAATAACAATAGCCCCTTAAATAACTTTACCTTTTCGCATGTAACACTGAGGTCATTTCATATACATAACTCACACATGTTTGGTTTATCTTTGTGAAGCACAAACATCATCAACTTCATTGAATTCCCTTCCAGCGGGTTATTGAAATATTCCTGATTAACTGTTGCTTAAAAGTGGCACTTTAATTTTGCATATCATCCTTTTGGCCAATTAAAAATGACATGGTGGGCTGGATTAGGCCCCGGGGCCTTGAGTTTGACACCTGGTTTTAGCTGTTTAAAACTGGATATTGCAAAGCAAAAGACATTTCTGCCCTTCTCTCCCTGCACATGCTCCTTCCCTTCCATGTTCCTCCTCGAAAATCCCACTTCTGAACCATCATATTAATCCATATGTATGAGGCGCCAAAGTAAATTGCCTTTTTGCAATCTGGCAGCTGTGGACATAAACGGCTTGTTCGAGCATGTTATGACATGTTTTCGGCGCCAATCGAGACGGAATTTCTGTCTGTGTTATACGCGTTATTAATATTGACTACTTGGATGTTGGGGCATCCTCTGAAGCGTGTGGTCTGGGCCTCACTGATCCTACCGCAGCTTTTCTTCATGGAGAGCCAATGGAGCAGGAGCAGGAATGAGGCAGCCATGAGAAACTTTCATCTGCCATCTAGAAAAGAGAGAAGTGGACCGGGACCTTTCATGAGTGGAAAAAAATGCTACTGAAAAGTGATTTTAGTCCTGCAATTTTGAGTCATTTGGGAGGCAATGGAAATGAAATAGATGGGTTTTTTTGTGCGCTGAGAAGTGTGATACTGTATCTGTTTTAAAGTGAGGGATGAATTTAAGGTGCTGTGGGGGGGAGAAAGCCGCACTGGTTTATTAGGATGGATGTGTTTATCATGATGCATCCATCCTTCTATGGCTCACTTGAGTAGCCGCATCTGCGGTCGGCCTTCAGTGGACCAGGACCATCACACTGACAATGTTGTTACAGCTTATCTCAAGAGGCTGTTTCTTTTTTATACGTCTTTGTCTCATTCCCTGCTGCCTCCAACAGAATGCACCTCTGCTCTGCTGGTAGCCATGGGCGGGTAATGGGGTGTGGATTTTGGGCATATTTTGGGCGAAAAAAAGCCACTCCATGATTCATTGCTTTCTCCATCTTTGCCTCCCAACAGCCGCCCTCTTTTCTGCCCCCCACCCCTCCTTTTTGCTGTTGTTTTTGGCCTCGCTTGCCCAGAAAGGCAGAGGTGAGAGAAATCCAATTTTCAGGGCACTTTCTCCGCGCACATCCATCCATCTGTCTGTCCACTTTTGAGTTCTCGCCCGCTCGATTTCTTCTCCAGGTCACTGCACCAGTCAGGGATTAGGATATTTGAGTGACAATAGCAGACAGAAGCGAAAAAAAAAAAATCCCCAGTAAATGATTTCTGTTGTTAAAGGGTGGCAGACTTTTGATGCTGAGCTTATTGCGATTTGCTCCTCTGTGGAAATTGAAGAAGTTGGAGAGAAGAAATGCAATCTAAAAAAGTTCCAAAAATACACCTCTGAAATGCTCTTCATAACAAAAGTTTTCAACTTTCTCAGCTTGGCTTTCGTTTTAGGGAGATCAAAGGAGTCAATCCACCGCAGGTTTAGTGACGTCTGGCTTGTTTTGTAAAAGGCTGCTGAGCTGGATTGAGTGCCGCACGGATCGGTCGTCCGACTGGCTTCGCAAATGCAATGAGGAACCTGAATGGAGGGAGTTTCTCATCACTCGCAACCACCGCGATGGAACTAATTGAAAATCTGGCTGCCCCCGTGCTGTGATTCTTCGTGTTGGACTCGGCTTTTGCTCCATTCTCTGTATTTTCTTACCTAACGCTCTGTTGCCGTGAAAATCCTGTCTCAAAAATAATACATTAATCCCGCACAGTCAACTTCTGAACACTGTGTTCTTTTTCTGTTGAGCGTCGGCCGAACGCTGACTTTGCTGTTGTGACTGGTGAGTCGCTCTGTGGAGGTCAGGAGACTAAGTCTGTCCTACAGCTAAACCAACTGAACCATCCAAAACAAATAGCTCTTCACCAAAAATTATAATAACTCAGTTATTATGAAGTTTTAATCCTGAAATTGAGGCTTATCCTTGTCGCAACAGGTCCCCACAAGAATAGTAAAACACACAGACACTTCCAGACTCAACACATCCCGTTGTTTTCTGCAGCTTTACTCACAGCAGATTGATTCTATTCAAGGGTCTGACAACAAACATTTGCTTGCTGTCACACAGACAACAACAAGTAGGTGTTGTCTCTGATTAGTAATTGATTCTCCACTTTGTTTTACCCTGCAATGACCTTCCCTCCTCTGGTTCATTCATGACACAATACTGCTTTGAAAAGACCACGCTTGTGTGTATCTGGCTGTGTTGTGAGTGATAATCCCACAACTGAAATGCCACCAGCACAGGGCTTCGACAACACAGGAAGGAACTTGTCAACATGCGTCAGAAATGCAGTGAGACTTCACACGATGGGAGTTTTTGTCTCCGTATTTCACATCACATGCAGCAGTTCTGTCTAATCACAGTTCTTGTTTTGCCCCTAGTACTGATATATTTTTGACACAGAAAACAACACTTCCAGAGCCCAAACTGATAGCAGTGCCAGCAGCTCACAAGTGCTGCCTTTCACAGAGTCTTTAGCTGTCAGAGTGTGATGCGCCATATAATCCTCTCCTTGGACTGTTTGAGTTATTGTGATATCTGACTGTCATGGCTGACGGAGAAGGTTGGCCCCCTCAGGGCCATGACAACTGAGGCGGGATAAATCAGAGGCATGTCGACCGCACACATGATGAAGTGGGGTGTCTGCCGGATGCTGCAAACTCAGCGTTGATACCACCAGTCATTAGCTTCACCGTGGAGACTATACACTGCTGTTTGCCTGTCAGTTGGTTTACTTCTCTATCTCTAAATCTGGTTATTCATTTCCCTAAATGGCTCTGGTTCCGTTCCTGTGCTCATATATAGACTTGGGGCAACCCTTGTTTTTGGGGTAAACCTGCCCTGACTCAGAGGACTAATGTACTTGTAGGCGTCTACTTTGGTGTAATGCTAACTAACATTTTTATCTCGATTTCTCTTACTACTCCCTCTTCTTCTTGCTTCTTCCTCCCCTGCTGCATATAAAGAATCTCATCTATGCTACGCTAAATGTTGCTGCTCACATACTGTAGCATGATTGTACGTGATGAAGCTTCATGAAACAGTGTCCTCATTTTCAGAGGCCACCAGATGGCGCTCTCTGCTGTAAAATCCTCCGATTTGAACAACCATTTCAATGAAAGCGCACATCAATTTTATACCAACAGCGCCCTCTACTGAGCACTGAAAATGGGGACAGTGTTTCATGAAGCCCCATCAGCCCATCACTACCTCAGCACACACATTGAATAGAATAGACCGTCTCAACTTCACAGATGGAAGACAAGGCCATTCGCCAGGGATTAGGTGACGATGAATCCAATATGTTGCAATTGTTCCTATGGCATGAAACTGTTGGTACAGCAAAAGTAACTCAGTATGTCAGAATCCAGAGAAGCATGCAGCTGCTGGGGTCTCACAACAATCTAAAGAACTCCGTTTTACACTCGGCACTGCTCCCTGCAGAAACATGTAAGTAAATAAATGGACACAAAGATGGTATCAGTACAGACTGTGAGGTTACAGTCCAAGTTTTTTACTTCTTTAACATCCCAAAAGAGATATTTATATGAGTTAAGTACCAGCCTCACTATAGGCACTTAAGGTAATACAGGGCCACGTCACAGCAGAAGGCTTCTTACTTAAAGCGTTTTCGTTTTTTTCATTTGTTATTTTCATGCAGCACTTGATAATAAGGATTGAGCGCTGTCCTTGGTCCTGACACTGAAGTCAAGCAGTGCGATGCGTGGATCTTCATTTCCGAGGGATTCATATAAGTGCTCTTGAGAATATGATAAATGTAATACAAAATAAATCTGTGTACATTTTTGCCACCTTTTAATTTAAGAAACAATGGCTTCTTAGCTAGAAAATAAACTTTCATATTTGATTCCTCCTGATCCGATATTCATCTCTGCTGGTTTCACAACTTGACTTGGTGTAATAAAGTGAAAATAAAGCCAGACTGTTAAAGGTATTTGGTACCACAGGGGGCTCTGTGAGAAAGAAGTATCAAGAAATATTGATATCGATTGCTGAAAACTGTCTGACACCTTCTCCCCCTCCTTGCTTTTATTCTTTACCATCCACCGTGAGTGGAGTTTCCACCTCCCTCTGATGGAGCCTGCTGTGTGTCTCGGGTCAAGGTTTTCATTTCATCCGTTCAAGCGCCCGTGTTGAAGAAGCTTTTTTAGAGGGACATTTGTAAATATTTTCAACTGGACAATGATGAAATATACGATAAATATTTATCAGGTTTTGACGCTACAGTGAGGCCACCTGACGAACGTCAGCTATCACTCCGCGCGGTTGGTGAGGCGGCTAATAAAGACAAACAGTCCCTGAGCTGCCCATAGCTGCGGTGATGATGACTGATATCCCTTCTGTCCGTTGAGGATGATCGACTGGAGACATCAATCCCGATGTGTGCACATACATGTGTATGAGCGGACGATAGATTTCTCATTTAAGGTGGATCGTGCAGGGAGAAACAATGTCTTATTTACAGCCGCCACGATGAAAAAAACAGCAGCATCAATTACAAAATGTTGTCAACAACATCATCATCAATAAGACTGGTGACGGTCAAAACAAGGATTATAAGGCAGGAACTGTCATGACTCCGCTTCCTGGCTCAGTGTCCCTGAGCCATGTTTTGCTTTTTTCCCTCTGTTCCTTTGGCACACGGCTGGAGCCGATTAACCCCAAATCAACTGAGTACTTAAGCACCTGACTCTAGCAGCAGGTGCCAGATCGTCACCTTCTCTCTGTTCCCCAGGATCGTCACTTCCAGTTCCTTGGACTCACCTGTTGTTTCCCTTTCTTGGGATTTGGGACTTCTCGTTCCCCCGTGGTAACTCCCGAGTCGCGTGTCTCTCCCTCTCTGTTCGGCTTCTTGTTTTCTCATGCTAGCTAGCTCATTTAACTCCCGGTTCTCATTGTTTCGGTCTCTCATGCTAGCTAGCTGGTTCGCGTGTCTCTCCCTCTCTGTTCGGCTTCTTGTTTTCTCATGCTAGCTAGCTCATTTAACTCCCGGTTCTCATTGTTTCGGTCTCTCATGCTAGCTAGCTGGTTCTCGTGTCTCTCCCTCTCTGTTCGGCTTGTTCTTTTGTGTGCTAGCTAGCTCATTTAACTCCCGGTTCTCATTGTGTCGGTCTCTCATGCCAGCTAGCTCATTTAACTCCCGGTTCGGTGACGCTTTCAGTTTGGACTTTGTTAGTTTGGTTACTCTGTTTTTTCATTCTGTGTTTGCTCTGTTTCTCCCGGTTCGGTGACGCTTTCCGTTGTGTGTGTTCTTGTTTGTTTAATTATTAAATATTATTTCTTACTTGCTTCTGCCTCATTGTACCTTTCACCATTTGCATTTGGGTCTCGCTCCTCATCCCTTGACTCACAACAATTCTGCCAAATACAAACAAGGAATAATGGATGCAATGACTGCGACAACACCAGTGTCTCAACCATGTATAAAGCTGGCCATCATATGAATAGCTAAAGACACTTATGATAAATATACGTCAAGAGCAGGCCAACTGGAAAGGGAGCACCTTGTTTTAATCCACTGCTATTGCCCAACATTTATTTTATTGAAGTCATTTGACACCTTTTTTCGCATCGAAAAGATCATTGGACGCAATGAGTTCAACCGTACAGCAGGTGGCAGCAAATTCAGAGTTCCTACAACATGCAGTTATAGGCAGTGTTACATTTGGCAGCGTCATTTTTTGAGCACGATCTCAGTTATAAGAATGTGGAGTCAATGTTTTACTTTGACCCACTCGAATCCATTGGAGCGAAAACCACTCACAAAAAGCAGCGAGTATGAAAAACAAAACAAAGTGATATATTGTCATATATATAATAAAATGTAGGGAATGGCCCATTGTTTTTGATTATTATTTTTACTTTTTTTTTTAACTACAAGGCAAAAGTTTAGCAAGCCTCAGTGTGTCACGTCTCCTGTTGGCCACCAGTAGTTACACTTAAGTGGCTGATGTTACTCGCCTTTACGCTCCATCGCGCCGTAGGATCATTTTATTTCTGACCTTCGAGTGAAAACGCAACATCAGTACATCACATCAGTACCGTTTCTTCCTGCACCAAAGACAAAAAAATCTATGAAAGTCTAAAAGTCTATCATCTATCACTTGACCTATGAAGAGGATTAAAAAAACAACTGGTACATAGTTTTTTTTCCGCACTTTCGACACATTTACCAGGCTTCTTTATTTCACGCTCTTGAACCGGTGATTTCTGCGCGTTGGTGGACTCTGCAGGGTTGATACCGTCATCTATAGCAGACGCTAATTCACGTAGTGGCAAGTAGTGGCTGGAAACGCCTGTTATGACATCATGCCCAAAGACCCAGTTGTAGAAAGCCAATGGTAATATTTCGCTTCCCGACAATGGCAACAATAGTAACGCCACGGTCACTTAGATAAGTAACTTTAATTTCATTACTTTGTTTGAAATAGAAACGCGTAACATTACTGAAAAAGGTTGTGATATAAGAGTAACATGTTACTAAGTAAACCCACTGGTTATCGGCTCCAAAGGTGAATGACAAAAATGCCTTTAAAGACACCACGGCAACTCATTCCGAACCAACCCTGAAAGTTCCATTGCCATGTGTTCCCAGTAATAGCACGGCAATTACCAACAAGTGGGTCACACTTAAGCAGGAAGGAAACATTTTAAAGGTTGGCTGATTCGCACAGCACATTATTCAGTCGTCCATTAACAGGGATGATACTCCTCAGAATTAAAACGGGGAGAAGCCTAAGAAAAACACTGTGAGAACAACCGCAGGGTTAATGACGACATCAGCGATAGCTTCAATATTAACATGCACTTCGGGCTTCTCCCCACTATTCAAGGGCTTCTCAACTTTCGCAGACTTTCTCCTCAGCAGGAAGCGGATTAGTGGCCATTAGCTGGGGACTGGAACATAATGAGGATCATCTTCTCCCACATAAAGGACAGATTAATAGTGCAGCGTCTTCTGCCCAGCAGTGAGCCCATTAACCACATCCCGCCTGGTGGACACCCCAGAGGTGCCGGGTCAAAGCTGTTGATGCCACATAAATACTTTTATTCACAGTTTGGGGTTGCTTTTTTATGGCCAAGAGCGCAGGGACTGCTGCCCACCACAAGATAACAAAGAGAAGAAACTCTCAGTATTTGTCTGGCTTTACTGCTACAGTCTCCAAGGGTTGTGAATGGATGAGGAAAACCGTGTGAAAAATCCCCTTTCCCCCTCATCGTACATTCACCATTCACTTTGCCCTGCCTCAGTGCTAATGGATGGAGCACAATGTTTGAATTGAACTGAAACACGTTTTACTAAAGATCAACACTTATAGTATTCTGGCTTTGTATTATTTAAGGCAGATGTTTCCTGAAGGAAAGCTTGAACAGTTTTGAGGGGCCATCATGCCAAAAAAGAGACACCGCTGACTACGAAACATGATGGAAAAATATATATATACTATAGGCTGTATATATATATATATATATATATACTTCTTCAATAAAAATATTGAAGAAGTATTTACCTCAGTAACAAGGACCTAAGAAGAGAAGAAGTGAAACTATACCATAAAACCTATTGAAATATTTCATTTTATATGCACTTAATTTGAATATAAATCAACTATGGACTAGACGTTCAACATATAAAGGCAATTTATTTCTAAATATATTTTCAATATTCCTTCAATGTATTTTGAGGAACAAGAAAAACACAAAAATGGCCAATGAAAAGAAGAACATTTTAGAGTAAAAAAAAGAAAAAGAACATGTTATATTTACTGCTGATGTGGTGGTGGTGACAAAAAGAGAGAGAACAAAAAAAAAAGTAGGCTGACATCAAAAGGACCACAAAAATATGGGCATTGGGCCGCATATGGCCCCCAGGCCGCACTTTGCCCAGATCTGATTTAAGGTCAGATGCAGCCAATAGAAACTAGAAGGTAAAATGCCTGGGTGCAGCAGTTGAAGTTTGAGGGGTTTCTAGCCTGTAACATCTTTCTCTCATCCACCTCCCCTTTGGAGTCCAGAATACAGTCCAAGACCACACCTTCTCCCAACTAAGGTGCCATGTATTGACAATTGTCAAGTGGACTTTTGCCTCCTGTTTTGACATCGAAGTCAGACATGTAAATTGACAGGTACATTTCTAGATGTCAAAACAATAGCTGGGGTTAGAACAATTTTTATTGGTACATATATTCCACTGATGGGCTGATAAGGCTTCATGAAACAGTGTCGACATGTTCAGGGGGCGTTAGGGGGCGTTCTTGGTCGAAAAATGATGTGCGGTGTCATTGAAATGGCAGTTCAAATCTAAAGATTTTGGAGCAGAGAGTGCCATCTAGCGGGCTCTGAAAATAAGCTTGATGTTTCGTGAAGCCTCACCAGACCATTTCATCAACTCAGAAAAAATGTCAGCCCAAATTGTCTTTTCAATTTAAATAAGAAGAATGTATGTGTGTGGATGTTTTATGGCACCAAATACTGTGGATTTTATTTTAAATCCAAAAAGGCTTTGTTTTGGGGACAACATTACTGGAAAAAACGGTTGAGATCCACAGCTTTATGAAACAATAATTTCCCCAACCTGTGTTTAATGTTTGGTCTGTCTGGAAATGTCACAGAGTGAGCCGCCTCCAGGTCACTCTCTGCTCTATAACCTCTGGTTTTCCCTCTTCCTTCCTTCCATCTGCTGCACCCTGAAAGCCAGAAACGTTTCCCGAAGCTTCATCACTCCTCAACAGGTGTCAACACTCGTCGTATTAAGGTAACTCTTCTCATCAGTATCCAACGTTGGAGCACAAACCGGTCGTTCTGCTTCATAAATTGTAAGCGATTTAACCACGCACTCAAACTCACGGGGAATCAACCTGAGGGTGAAATTTGTTTCCTGATATTTCCACTCTGCTTGCCGTTCGGTTGCTTCCTTTGCTGTCAGAGCCAGAACTGTAGGTGTGTGTCAGAAGTCTTTTCAGCGGTGCCCATGCTTCCGGCTCACAGCTCTATCAGCTGCCGAGCTCCCTCCCTGAACACGGCAGATAAGGACTCTTCAATGCCACGGCGTTTACCATGAGCCCGCGCAGGAACTCCCTAAAAATATTCAGGACGGAGGCTGGAAAGATACACACAAAGACGCAGCGTATTTCCAGTTATACATTAACTGTACCCCTAACTGCTGTGTACATACGGCTGTGAGGGGTTTTCACGCTTCACATGTAGGCTCCAGAAACTGTGAATACATGAATCCACAGATGGCAACCCCGTGTGTCATGTTTAAATCGGTGACTTTGAAATGTAAATGTTGGGAACGGAGGCACCTTCAGGTTCAGAGACGGCGAGCACATGACGCCGGAATGTCTCTAATGTCGCTGTGTGCAATGAGCCCTTTAAGCGTCTCTCTGAACTGCTTAAGGCTGCTTAAGCTACGGTGTGGTTTTTACCCGGAATTGTTTCCCTGTTGTTTTCTGCTCTTTTCCTGTCAGGGATTGATGACAGACTTTGGAAAGCCTCTTGGTGTGTTTGCGCTTCTGTACCTTTTGGATTTAACGCCGAATATGTCAGGATGATTGAAACATCCAACCCAGAAGAACAAGATTTATGGATTTTGATTTTTGAGATTTTCACCCCTTTTTTCATGCCAAAGCAGAGTATTTTTACCCTGCTGATCCCCCAAGTCTCTTAGTTGGCAGTTGTGATAAGAAGAAGCTGCTTCTCTTGTGCATGGCTCTTGAGGTGTTTGTGCCTCCTGACTATATTCAGACTTTTTCCTCATCTTTTTATGACATAGCAAGTGAGGGCTGAAACTAGTGGTTTCCTGTTTCTAGCCTAAATCACCCAGCTCTTGCACATCCTTTCTGGCCACACCAACTGTCTTCATGGCTTCACTCTTGGTCGTCCTCCTCTTGTTTTTGTTTCCTTTTGTACTTCATTTTTCTGTCCCACTTGCCCTCTCCCCCTGCACGAGTCCAACTCATCTGGCCTCTCAAACTTCGTCTCCAAACCTCACCACAAGAGCAGTCCTTTTTGTTATTATTATTATTACATAATAATAATAATCTCAGAAAAAATGTCTGCCTTCCATACCACTATTTATTTTATTTTATTTTTATTTTTATTTTTTCAAATTTTATTTTTATTTTAAATAAGAAGAATGTATGTGAGTGGATGTTTTACAGTGCCAAACACTGTTGATACAGTGTTTTTTATTTTATTTTATTTTTTTAAGCAAAAAAGCCTTTGTTTTTGGGACTTCAGCCATTCATCCACAGCTCTAAACCAATGGTTTGGGTCGGCCTTTTGGACCAGCCATTGTCTGTTCATGAGAAGATGCAACCCAAATCACTCAATAATAACTAAAATCTATTAGTAAAGAAACAAAATATGCCATTAGAATCTCACATCTGACTCAATATGACAATGAATGACAATGTTTCGTGAAGAAAAAGCTCATTGATGTTTGACCAAGAAACGGTCCCACTCTTAAGTTCCGACCCAGGAGGTGAGAACCTCCGCTGTAAATCGTGCAGTACCGTCCCAAAAACATTCATCCTTCATGTCGGTGCTTAAAAATATTCAGAAGAATGAATGAAGTGCAACAGAATTCTGACCCTTCTCAGTCTGTCAGTGATGTGTCATGCAAGCAGGTCAAACTGAAGAGTGGCTCTGACACAGTCAAGCTGCCTTCTGAAAACGTATTCCGAGGGCACCAGGAAACAAATTGATGTGTGAACTAATCACAAACCAAAATTGCCTCCAGTGCGTGAAGACCTTTGTGCGGCTTTGTTGCCAGCAGCTGACACATGTTAGGTCATTCGGAGGCGCCCACGGTTGTTTAACTTGACTGAATGCTGCTCGGAAATGCCACGATTGCTCCTGAGGTCTATCATATATAGTCAAATATTCATTCCCATTTCCACCCTGCTTTTGATGCGCTGCAGCTTACAGCCGTCTTTAACTGAGTCAAGCAGCAGAAGCAGAAGACGCGTCACCTTGGGGCTAGGAAAGACAAAACATGCTCGCCTTAATGAATGTGCTTGTTTCAGAGCTTTGGCCTGGGTGATATACACGGTGCTGAGGGATACGAGTGTTGGCGCTTCATGTCACAGTCAAGCAGAGTTTATACATTTACATACGCCGTGCTCTTAGATGAATAATGGAATGTAGCGGCTGCCCGGAAGGAAATGAATCTTTAATGTTTACTGTATCTGATTAATTTTCCTTTTTTTTCTGTGGCTTCTCCCTGCTGAGGGAGTCACGCATGAATTTTGAATAAAATAGAATAGGTACTGCAATACTTATGAACTGCTCCTGGAGTAAGTTAGGACAATAACATAGGATGCTAGAGGAAGTGTAAAATAAATGTGAATCAAATAAAATAAGCAGCAATATTATAGGAATGAAGTCACTAAAATACACGGATTATTCATGAGGGGCATTTTCTCGCCCCCTTTTGGTCGCCCGTATTTGCAAAGCAAATTTTCAGAATGGGTGCTTAAATTGACTCACCATTCTGTCGAAACCCACAAGGCGTGGCTTCTCATCTTTTGGCTATGTCATAGCTGTATCGTTCTCCCGAGTAATTTATTTATTTTTTTCCGAATAAAGATCTGAATAAACGGAGCACTTGTTGGGTCGGTCTGCAATTTCCATTTGTTGGAATGGGCCCACGCGCTTTTCTCTTTCTGGACGGAATTCTGATCTAAAAATATAATTCATGGATTTCTGGACAAAAAAATATGTGCATATCTCCACTGCCATTTATTTAGGATTCATTTTGGCTTAAAAAATATGTGAGTTTGCATAAATATTCTACCTTTTTTTTTTTTTTTTTTTTTAGTCATAACACATCTATCTTTCCATGAAATCAAAAGTAATGATGGTCTGATGAGGCTTCATGAAACAGTGTCCATGTTTAAGAGCTCAACAGTGGGCGCTCTCGGTTCAAAAATGATGTCAGGCTTCATTGACTTGGTTCTTTGAAACCAAGGATTTTAGAGCAGACATTGTTATTATTATCATCTCAGTCACTTGTATAGAGTGCATGTTTCCCCCTTTACTTTGACTGGAGAAGTAAATATTTGGCACTAGCACACCACATAATGACTCAGCTCTAATTTTCCGGTTTCACCTGCTGACCTGCGCCAGCTTTCACAGCGCGACAGACGTTCTCACAGCGTGGCAGCCGACTTTAAAATATACTTCAAGCCTCGATAGAAGCCGCATTTGAGGATGCACTTCTCGTCTGCTGTCAAATATGTTGCTTCCAACTGTTCCGTCTGCAAAGCCAAGCAGAAGAATGACAGCCTGCGACGCTCGCTCCGACAACAGTGCAACTCGCCACACGCTGTGAGTCATCAGATGAAGCAGGGGGCTGAAATACTGGCCCCGCGTTTTATCTGCTCCGGTGCAGACCATGGTTTCGTGCGGAATTATTTGTCCAAAACTAGAAGAAATTTTCAAGCGTTTTCATGTCACATCGGGAGAGCAGTGAAGATTAACTCATTTCAGTCAAATATATATATATATATATATATATATATATATATATATATATATATATATATGCAGTATATACATACTGATACTAGAATTTCCCCTCCAAAAAACGGGTGAGTGGATGTTTCGATCAATTTTCATTTGCACGTCTTTTTCATTTGCACGTCTATTATATTGTAATTATACAAATGAAATAGAAGCGTGCAAATATTTAGGATCATCTGTTGGAGGGCAGAGACCTAGTGGAGCATGGACCACATCGATGGGCTCCCAAAATCAAATAAAGATCATAGAAAATCGTATCGGAACTTGAGCTGGAGGCCTTGCTCAAGGGTTTGAGGTAGTGATGTGCTTATGAGGCGTCATGTAAGAGCCCACTAGATGGCACTCGTGGCTCTAAAATCCTTGGCTTTAAACACACATTTCAATGAAACCTTCAATGAAAAAAAATAAATAAATAAGCATCTGCTGGCCGTGGTCGTAAGTACAGGTGGACGTAAGTCGAGCAGGTCGTAAGTCGGATGTTACTTGCATAAGAAATTACACCTGTAGTCAAAAGAAAACAGGTGACATATTATTAATATATTCATTATATTCAAATTTATCTTAGAAACTGAATTGTAATTCTACGTGGGACATTCCAGATTCTCCTGTTTTTAAAATGCTCTTGACATTTTTCAGCGCTTGTGGCACCGTTTGATGGAATGGCAACCTAGTCATTCGTCACACGACGTCTGAGACTCTTGCAGGAGGGAAAACACACAGGTCCATTCGAGAGGCTTCCACCCACAGCTCTCGTCTGTTGTACCAGAGTTGCGTATGTAGGACAGCAGTCCAGAGACTTACTACTATAGAAGCTCCTAGACATGAACCGACTTGATGAAAAGCAAGATGAACCTGCTGTGATGTTCTTTCATCTCCCTCAGCCGACACATAGCGATATGATCTCTGTTCTAGCATCGATTGTGGTGGAAATCTGCAAACACCCCCGTGGCACCCGCGCTGATTGTAAAGAGCATATGAAAACATGAAGCCTTCTCCTCAGCATGTTCTCAGACATGCAAATGGTGTGAAATTCTAAACTTAAAAACCCAATTGGTATTCAGCTCCGCTAACTTTTCCACTGCTTTTTAAATAGGTTACCTCTCAGGCTCACCGTCACACTAGGGAACCAGTGCGGCAAAGACCAGGCTCTTGTTTCAAAGTGGGTCAGAGTGGACCGAGCCGCGACTGTTTCTGGATGATAAATGAGGCCGATGTGGGAGTATATTCACATACATGACAGACATTCTAAGAGTTCGCTGAAATGAAAGCTGTGGGATTTGTGCCGGATATCAAAGTCACATGACGTTTCAGCCAGTCATGGGTCAGCGGCGAACAGTCGAAGATAGAGAAGCCTCACTGGAAGTGAAACTAGGATTGTGATGACATCGCGATAATGGATTGTTAGTTGTAGTTGCACTTGCCATACACTCATTTCATCTGCATGGTTCCATACCTTTTTTGTGTGTATCGTCGAGTGCTACGATCCCAACGTTCCCGGAACCCACAGGGGTTGTACATGTAGTGGAGGCGTCTCGGCCCATATGAAATTGTTGTCAGGCAACTTGTTCCGCTAATGGCTGCTCAGCGGAGTGGCTTGATCCTGTCGTGTTTCGGTTTTTGTGTTCTTTCATTTTGTTATTTCCTTTATTTCCTTTGTTCAATCCAGCTTCACGGCAGCGCAGCCGGTCCCCATCCGCTGATCAAGCTCCACTGATTTCTACACCTTGGTTCCAGTCTGCGCTGCTAGATGGTTCCCCTCGAGACTTAGTTCTAGCGCGTTCCTAGTTAACTTTCAATTGTGCGTGTCTTTTTTGCCACTTCCTTAGTTTCTTCCCAGTGTGTTTTCTGACCTTTTCTATCAGCGTTTGTGCTTTGTGTGAGAGGTTTTAGACTCACGTCTTGTTTTCTCTTGTGGGCTTTTTCTTCCTGTGTGTGTTCCACCACCAAGGATTTCTCGTCGTTTGGGCCTCGTGTGTTTATCCGAGTGCGTTTTTGGTTGTCCCCAGTTAGTCTTGATTGTAATTCGCCTCTTTTCTGTTTCAGCTTCCCCCCTCCTTAAGTGTTTCCCTCGCTGCGTGTTTTGGTGGCAACGTCTTTAGTTCCTCGTTTCCTGTCTGCGCCCTGTTATTTTCTTGTTTGTTATGTATTGCATTTTGTTAAACTTAACTTTGTTGTCTTCCAGTCTTCTGTGAGGCAGCTACAATTTTAGGTCTGTTCATCTGAGCCAATGACAGATCCTCCAGTCATGCCAGTGAAACAATGAGCCGCCAGAGTTAACAACCAGTTTAGTATAGATTGTGCTTTTGATGTGTTGCTGTGTGTGAGCGTAGGCAGCGCTAATATGGACTGCCGGACTCAAGTCTCTATTCATGTTACTCAATCGCTTTTCTTGCTGTCTGTGGTGTCAAATTCCGTACGTCCGTACGCCAACAGCTCAGTAGTAATCGGTGTGTATTTAAGCCATCATCTAGATTTTTACTTTGGGAAACTTACTTACTTTAGAACTTTTCAGCATCATCTGAACGATCCTCCAGTTTGAGGCGATTTGCGAAAAAATAGAAGAGCTGTGTGTCTTTCATACCTGGTGGACGCCGTCCCACTGAGTAAAATTAAAAGGGCAAGAGCGAGGAAGAAAGGTGGCTTGCTGTGCAGCAACAGATCCAGATGGTAATGCAGAACACCACAAAAACACCAACAAACGTTTAACAATCACCTGGAGTGACAGACAACTAGAGCTATTGTAAGGTTTACTAGACGGATGAAAAACAATGAGTGAAATGTAAAGTGTATATAAACATTGCAGAGGAAAGAGGTGGCCGATTTTCATTTGGCAGGTATTTGGTTCATGTAGTAGTTTTTGACCCACAAAATGAAGTTGAAACGGAACTGAAAACTTTATGTAACACATCAAGCAATCTGATCACTTGCCGAAAAAAAGGTAGAAGAGTCTGAATGGATGAACACACAAGTCAACTCACGCCTCAAATTGGTTTGAAGAGATGAACAAACCGAGGGGGTTTTTGCTCAGGGCAGTGAAAATAGATGTTACATTTTGAACATGTTGTGAGGTGGAGATTGCTATTGTCAAATTGGCAGGTGAATCACTGAAGAGCGAACAACTTGTTCTCAAGGATGCAGCGTTCTCATAAAAGTAAAAATCATTTATAGCCTTAGAGAAGAGACGTCACTGTTAGTGAGTCAGGCTGTCATTAGAGCGGACTTTCTTTTTTGCTGATCGGCACATTCCCCACTGGCCCTGACTCTTCGCTCTCACCCGTAGATAACCTTGAAATGACCTTGATACAATTTTTTTTTCAAATGACATCATTGCTTATTCGGTAGATGTGAGTCAAATAAAGCCAATACTGACACCTTCACTGTTTTTTTTTTTATTCCCCAGTAGGCTAGTTTGCTTTTGAGGTGAGTTTCTTTGGCTGCAGTGACTCTGAAAGAACCTGCAGCACATAAAAGAACTGTAGCGATAATTTGTCTGTTGCGGCCAGGCGAGTGAAGCACTCCACAGTTCGAAGCTCGTATGTAAAGCATATGGCTTTAAAGGCTCCAAAGATATTGCTTTGCTTATACATTCCTGTTTCAGCTCATATTCCATGCTGACTTTATGACTTTCTTGAGTCGTGCCAGTGACAGTTGAGGACACTTGTAAGGGCACAAACACTGTAGACAACAGCTATGGCTAGTGGCTAACCCAAGCCGCTAACGTTCCAGCCGCTCACAGAATAGTCCCTCACATTCTATAGGGTCCTTCACACAAGGGGGTAATTATTTCCATCTTTCCGTTGCTCAAACAAACCCACTGAAGGCACCATCGCACTGGTGACCCCCTTAAAGTCTTTGGAAGGCGGATAACAAAGGTACATTTCCTCCCTTGCTTGTATCAGCCTTCACTTGCATGTACCTTGACTATAGGTGCTTTCATTGGAGCGCACCACCATCACTGGTATCTCCACCATCTCAAGGCTCACTTGAGCAACTTTTCCATTTCTATGTCGTATCATGAATCCAAAAGACGCAGAGAGAATAATACATATTTGATACCTGCCCCTTTGAATCTGAATTGTTATTACTCCTCCATCGATTATGCGCCAGAAGAAGATATGCCTCTTCTTGGGTTTGGTAGATTTCCACCTCACTGTCTTGGAACTCTTGTCTTTGTTGGGAGGAGAATATGTGCCTTTATTCCTTGGAATTTCTTTTTTTTGCTGCCACTTTTTTCCTCGCCTAATGGACCTTTAAGTGGGTCACTGTGTTGGAATGTGATTTGGGTCAGCTGACAGTATTTACAGTGGCGTCTCTAGCCTGCCATGTCGCCCTGAGAACCTTGACTTTCAATACATCCCACTGGAATCTCACCAAGTCTTGGACCTATACAGGACATGGACTTGTTGTCTTGCATTGTATGTATTTATTTCTTACTTTTTTTTTTTGGCAATTGCCTTTCATTGACTTATTGTGGCCTTCTACAGCTTGTCCATCGTCTCCTCTCTTTGTTTTCCCATTTCTTCCCTTATATTATTCATTTCGAATTGATTTCAGTTGCATCACTGACTAGATTTATTTTATTTCATTTTTGACTGCACATTTTCCAAAGCATTTCCTAGCTGGTGGGATCCCAACTGACCATGGTTATAAATCTGATTCAGATTATGATATTAGATTTCCTAGGGTTGTGATGTCAGTTGTATTTCCATACTTGTACATTTTCTCAATTTGTTTATGTGCAACATTTCTTCCAGTGAACATGCTATACTTTTGAGTCTGCTGAGGAAGCATTTTTTTTTGCCAATGTTTTGAGTCTTTTCTTTTCTTCTTGTCTATTCCGAGGGTCCTGCTCCGGTTTTGAGGTCCATTTACGCTCCCTTTTGCATTCTTTATGTTGGTATTGCAGTTCACCAATAGATCCAGCCCAGAGTCCAAAGTTTATGACAACAACTAACTCAAACATGGCGACAGTGGAAGAAGTATTGATGCACAGAAGAGGAAACAGAGGCAGCACTGTAGGAGGCAGAGGTCCGTGATGTTAAATATATCGCGACTGGAGGACGGAGTATTTCCGTCATTGTTATGTCTTCTTCTTGCCTCATTTAGCACCAAGTATTGCGGCGTAAACAGCAACACTGAACCCCACGGACTCCAGTGGTACTGCACCATTTTGTCCGAAAGCTTTGTGGAACTGTGACGTTGAGCCTAAATGGCCCTTTGGTGCGCAGTTGCGTCGCATGTTTTCACTGCTTGACTTCATTTTTCTTCTCAGTCAGTGAAGACAGACTGCTTCCAAAGGAGCGAAAACATCATCAAAGAAAGCTCTTGACTTCGCTCGCTGGCGCACTGAACCGCCACACCTCCTTAAATAATTCCCCTTCATACAATCAACAACATGCAGAGCCAAAGTTTCTCTCCTCGATCTAAACACCTCAAGGAGCAGGAGCAGCGTTCAAACCTCTCAGCCCTTTCACCCTCTGAGCCAAAACAGGAAGAAAAACACTCCAGTCCTGATTAGTGGAGAGCTCTCCGGGCACAATGGCATGCTGGGATATCATGCGCCGTCCACAAGACTCGTTCTGAAATAGAATCAGAGCAAATTAGATTTCATCATAATAGAACCTTTTAAGCGCAGCAAGATGATGAGCAGCCACCTGTGACTGGTCATTTTGCCTTTATTCTTTTCACCTGTGGGAAGCCGGCGCTCTATAGGAGGTGGTTATGCATGACACACAGTGTGGCGCAAATATGCATGAGGGGGTTCCACTTATCGAGCGTATGAAGGCAGACTCCCTCACACACGTAGAGCTGCAACTCTCTTATCGAAGCTGTCGCACTCTAACCATATAATGAAGCCACAGCCTGGACTGACATACTGTGCCATATAACAGCCTTGTCAGAAATTTGCCAGGTAAGAAAAGCGGAATATCCAAGAGTCTTTTGCTGTTAAATGACTCCACAATCACTTGCACTCCCATTTTCTTTTTTTGCACATATGTAGAGGTGTCCTCACATGGTAGGTAAAATACCCTCAGCAGGAGGAGTGGAGAAGCGTTTTTTAGTACAACATATGTACCGTAATTTCCAGACTATAAGCTGCTTTTTTCACACCCTGAGGCTCAAACAACTAGCAGCTAATACAGCGTTTTTCAACCGAGTGTGAGACCGCTGCACCTCTAATAGATCAGTGCGGCTCATGAATGTATAGGATTTATTTTTTGCTTAAATGTAGTGGGTGTGGCTTATATTCGGGTCTGCTCATTTGTCCAGAATTTGTGGTATTAGATTTGACATTAAATATATCTATTTTCTGTGGGTATGTTTTCTCTAGTCGAACAAAAAAGTGTTTTTTCACCCTTTCATTTTCTCCCACTGAAAGAAGTCAAATTTAATGGTTTGAGGTACTTAGTTGAGAGAATTTGGAGTTTATTCTTTCTCCAGTTAGTACTACTATTGGAGGTGGATGGACTTCGCAAGGGAGCACCAATCGTGGGACACTTAAAGGTAGAACAATGCTCTCTATAAATTGCACCTACATGTTTCTAATGGTTGCCAACAATTCTGGAATGACCTCCTGATGAAGTCGCTCAGTCAAAGAACATGAGCTTCACGTAGACACGCTGTCACTCAGGCGAACTCTGCTCCAGACAAACAGAGCCCCCCGCCCCCAACATCAGCGCTCAAAGCAGGAACATGTCATATCCAATAAATGTGAGAGTGGAGCGTCTGTGGGGTAATGAGAAAAAAGGAGAATGACGAGAGAACGGAGGGATGGAAGGGGCGCGCGCAGAGTTGAAGCCAATTAACGCTCTCTAATAATATAAAAAAGAGAAAAGGCTTGGACACGCCGCTGAGGAAGATGTTATTAAATCATAGCCAGCAGTGCAGGGAAAACATTAGCGTGCACATTCAATACTCCGACAAAGGGCCATTGGCTTGATTTAGATTTAAAAAGTAAGTAATATTAAAATTGAATTAGGGCTCTGACATTGACAGAGGAGATTCGCTTCGGCTTTTTGTGAGAGTGGTGCTGCTAGTGAAGACCACCTGAATGTCGGCGACTGGCGAAGTCGCCGGAGTGGGACTGGAAGCTTCAGCGTCAGGTGTTGTGTGGACCTGCAGCTGGGATATCATCCATTTGGATGGGAGTCTTGGAAGATAAATCGGAGGCGTGTGTGTCGAGGCGACTTCTCAGAGCAGTCAGATTGCTAAATGTCATATCGTGCCTGTCGAGGTACCAGGGGTGTTTGGGGATCAGATGAGCTCAGGGAGCTGTGGTGTACGCAGGTAAAGACATAGGTTTACACAGTCTGTAGGTGGCAGATGCACCTCTGGTCGGAGGCTAAAGACCAGTGGAAAATTTAGTAAAATATTGCTGTTTTGTGCTTATGGAATGAATAAAAGTAAAGTTAAAAAAACAATAAATACATTTTTATTATACATTTATATTATATATTATACATTTTTTAAAAAAAGCAAGAGACAAAAAAAAATAAAAAAAAAGGCAGTGTACTCCAGCAACAAAATGATGTTTATGTACTGGACAATGGGATTCTTTTTAGCTTGAAAAGCTGCATTAGGATTAAGCTTTTTCTATCAGATTTATTTATTTACTCATAGCTTTTTATTTCTTTTCCTTTATTTGTTTTTGTTTTACTAACAAGTTGTTATTATCATTGTTGTTTTTTAAATTGTATTTCTGAAGAATAAAAAAAAAAAATATATATATATATATATAAAATTAGAAAATAGAAACAAATAAAATCTCCGATGTTGTCCCTGAAAACAGAGGGATTGTCCCCCCCAAATTAAGGTGCATACTGCCATCTCCACTGAGAGAGAAGGGCTAGAAACAAAATAAATACATAAATAAATACGGATGCTGTAGTTCACCTAACAAATGAAGGATCTTCCAGGAGCATAGAGCTCTGTTGTTCAGAACACAACAACCTAAATCCCATTGGATAAATGGAGCCATAGTCTTTGCAAAGAACAACACAAACTGCCTGGAAACACTTGCTCTCAGTTTTGCCCTGTCTCCTCCTTGTTGCCATCCAATGGCAGAGCAAGCTTTCTTTGCCAGATTTTTGGTGCCATCAGCCTGAAAAAGAGTCAGCGAGAGAGAGGTTGCACCCAAATGGCAGCCATCTGAGAACTACTGAAGAACACAGGGACGGACCACATACCTGGATGCTCTGCCTGCCTGCACGCCATCTTCTTTTCATTTCCCTGCTCTCCCTGGAGCCTGCCTGCACCTCCAGCTGTGGAGAACTTTTCAATAAAATTCAATTTTACATTGAGGGATTTGCACCAACGCCGAAGAACACTCTTTAAAAAGGTTGAATTTTGATTTAAAAAGTAGTGATTTGCGATAAAGGTGAAGCGCCCTTTTGAAATCTACGAAGCAGAAACAATATTGCTTTCGGTTTACTGTTTGATGCTTTAAATATGAACGCATTTGAAAGTTTCCGTCAACACTTGCGAGTACTTACCATTAGGCGAACAAAAGATGAAAGCCAAGGTGGAAATAATAGCTTCCCATTGTGTTGGGAAAAGAGTGGAACATTTAAAAATGAGTTTTCCACCCCTCCCTCCTCCGCCTTGCTTCATTCTTGCGTGGTGGGTGATGATCCGCAGAGCCGCCCCGGCATGCTGGGATAAGCCGTGCCACTCCGATCCGTCACCGCCAGAGAGCACAGATGGGAAGAAAGAGGGAGAGTTCAGGGGGGTCAATGAATACGGGCCGAGACATTCATCCAAAGCTGCTCCTACCTGACCACAGCCGCTGCTCACACCGTGATTACTTTTTGATGACTTGCTCCCTGCTGGCTTCGCATGTTGAATGTATGAAGAGTTTAAAAACCCTCTCACATCTTTCCCACCTTCCTCTGTTTTTCCATGGAAAGCATTAGAAGTGAGCCTCTTTTGGTATGCAGCATGTGTTTGGGGCCTCCGGCACTTTAGCTGAATTATCCATGCATCGCTGTGAGGCACACTTTGGTGTTTAAAAACCTGGTATAAATAACTACAGCCAAGTGAAATCTTATGTTAAGT
This sequence comes from Synchiropus splendidus, assembly GCF_027744825.2. NCBI lineage: Eukaryota > Metazoa > Chordata > Actinopteri > Syngnathiformes > Callionymidae > Synchiropus > Synchiropus splendidus. The sequence continues at coordinate 10,832,523 of NC_071348.1, read as the reverse complement.
GAGTACTGTGGAGGGATCCTATGTCATGTTGCTGTCACACTCCTCGCTTTGTCAGTGACTACGGAGAACAAGGAGGATCATTTGTTTAACTGGTCATCTTTGCCTGGTCAGCTTCATTCAGCAGTTTATGAAGTGTTCGGCCTTTGTTCCTCAATATTTGCCCCTTCAATGTGTCACTTTGAGTCATGTTTTTTTTTTTTACTTTTAGGCTGAATTCAAATATGCAGTCCCGCCTGCCGTCTCTTCATCCTTCAGCACCGAACGCTGGCTTTCACCCCGGGATGGCTGGGAGAAGTGATTCTTGATGGACGGCCGCACTTCACATCTCTCCTTCATTCATCCTCCGCTCCTTGCAGCAACTGTCCTCATTAAACCAGCGCATCAAGTTGGGGTGAAGCACCCCTAATTGGAGCAGATGATCACTCCTAATTGGTCGGCTGTTTTCTGAATGATGCTCCTGCTGCAGAATGAATTCAGCACCAGCACACCCAAAGGTCAGGAGCCCAATATATCAGGGGCACTTAGCACGGGCGCATATTTGGGGACTAGAGTCGGCATAAAGGCAGCGCTCTGCAGAGGAATGAGGGAATTTGCATTTAAATGACAAATCACACGTGCACTCCCATGCAAATTAAAAAAAAAAAAAGCTCACAACTCCACCACCAAAGGCATGAAATGAACTTCATGTTGATACTGGCCTTGGTTCCCAGCGTGTGGCAGTGGGCCATCGATCTGGGACGTCACACCTAACCAGATTTGATGGCAGTTGTCGTGCCACTAGCGGCCCAGTGGTTTCTCGGGGGCCGGTCCAAAGTTGTGGGGAAATGAAAATGGCGGATTGGAGAAGGTGAATTCAAGGCCAGTGACCTGTTTGAGAAAACGTACAGGAGGCAAGGAGTGGAACAAGGTACAATATTTAATCATTAAACAATAAAACCAGAAAAGAAAGAGTCACCGAACCGGGAGAAACAAAGTGAAGTCTAAATTGTCCAAAATTAGAGCGTCAAGCCGGGAGAAGTCCACGGGCACGAATAAGAGTCCAAACAGAAAGCGTCACCGAACCGGGAGAGTCAAACAAACTTAAATCTGCAAACAGAAACAAAAACACAATGAACAGAAATAGTAAATCACACAACAAACCAGGAAACGCAGAGGAAGGAATGAAACACAAACTCGGGCACCAGGGTTTCAAAGAGAGTAGTAAAACCGACCAAACTAGAGCGCAGAGAGAGAACGAACGAACGAGGAGAGCCACTTTACTGCAGGAACTAGAGGAGACCATCTGGCACACGTTGCTGGACTTCAGGTGTTCTTATTCACAGGTGCCACACAAAGAGGAAGGAAGGAGGGAGAAACAGAAACAGGAGTCAAGGGAACAAAATAAAAGCGGATCATGACATGACCATCACAACCTTTTTCAGTAACGTAATCTGACGCGTTATTATTTGAAACAAAGTAATCAAATATTAAATGAAATATTACCATTGGCTTTCTACAACTGCGTCTTTGGGCATGACGTCATGTGCGGGACACGCCAGTCACTGTTTCAACACAGTGCGTGCGTCAGAAATCACCGGTTAAAGAGTGCGAAATAAAGAAGCCACGCAAATGTGTCGAAAGTGAAGTCCCAAAAAACTATGTACCAGTTTTTTTTTTTTTTTTTATCCTCTCGATAGGTCAAGTTAAACAACACTTCTGATAGACTTTTGAATTTTGGTGCAGGAAGAAACGGTACTGATGTGATGTACTGATGTTGTATGTTCTCTCAAAACTCAGAAATAAAATCATCCTCCAGCGCGACGGAGTGTAGAGGCAAGTAACAGCAGCCACTTAACTGCAACTACTGCCTCCAGGTGGCCAACAGGAGACTATGACACGTCTCCAGTTGGCATTCCCCACATTTTATTATATAAATGGCGGTATATCACTTTGTTTTTCATACTTGTTGCTGCAATGGGTTAAAGTGTGTCAAAGACAAACATTGACTGTACATTCATATAACTGAGATTGTGCTCATTTTTTTTTTACCCCAAACATGGAAAAACACTGGACCCCCAAAAACTCCAACCTCAAAATTGCCATAGAAGATATTGTTAGGCAATGTGAGCTGCCAAATGCAACTTGACAAGTAACTTGTTATCTAACTTAGTTACCTTTAAATTCCAGTAATCAGTAAAGTAACTAAGTTACTTTCAGTTGGATTACTTTTTCAAAGTAACTGTGGCAACACTGTTCAAGACAGCGTGTCTTCATCACCCACCACACTTGGGGTTGGTTTCCACCGCGTCAGAACAGTTCAGAATGAAAAGGGTGTACAGCACTAAGCCTCTTGCGCCGCAGAGTTTGTAATTCTGGTTCCACTTGGATGGTTAAAATAAGGAACAGTTTCAAGATATGACTTCAACCATGGCATTTTTTCACTCACACACACCTGGATTAATGTAACGCTTCAGTTGTGACTGAGAAGGGGAGTGATGTCGATGATGTTTTCATCCCCCTGGATTTATCTCTTGTGGACTTCCTGTTGAGGAACACCCTCCTTTTTCCACGTCTTATAGTTTAGGAGGCGTCGCTCTCTGGAGTTATAGGTCTCACTGGGGGGAAATGGTTGGTTTAAACTGTGGCACAAATCACCAGGTCTGGAGTTGGAGCCTCAGTCTTCTGGGTGGAAAGCTGTCTGTAGATTATGTGATAAGATTTTCACATTCCCAACATTAACGGTGAACAATAATCCGCAGGGGATTTGTTGCATTCAGATGCACCAATATAACTTAAAAAAATAACACTAAATCAAATTGACCACACCTTCCAATACAAATGTTTGTTTGCTGTAATCCATTTCTAGATCTGTATCAGCAATAACAATTGAAAATAAAAGGAAGCCGTCACTCTGATGTTTATTAAATGATAACATCTCATGGCCTGGAGCTAAAAGCACAAAGCAAGCAGAGCCTCAGATTATCACATCTGGACGTGCTAGATCAGAAGCGTGAACCCCAAGAGGAACCACTTTGGTCCAGTCAGAGGAGGTCAGTGGAGGTCACAGTGGTTCGGTATACTGCATTGTTTCGCATTGTTCTCTGAGGACATGTACGTCATGTGTCAATCTTAGTCATAGTTTTGAGTGGTTCAGTGTTTTTTCTTGAAGTTGAGGACGTGTTCTCTTGTGGCATGTTTGTCAAAACAAGAAAAGGAGGGGCATCATTTGAAACTTCTTCCCTCCCTGGATTTACTGTCCAGCGTTTCTTAAATTTTTCTTTATTTCCCCGGTCACTTCATGCATCTTGTTATTTTCCTTCCTGCCAATTAGACTTCTATCCACTGCAGTTTTGTTTTGGCGTGTCACCATGAATGTTTCTTTACAGAGAGACGTCTCCCACTCCCCCCTTCAATGGCCCGACTCTTTTATCCAGCAATTGTATCATATACTCTCCCAAGGGACTCACAAGAATGAGCAATATTCTTTTCAGCTGTCATGATGCTGATATATGGATATTCTGGTTTTTTTTTTTTTTTTTGGAACATCAATGGTGAAATGTGAGGCTTTGTTATTCCAGCGAGAAAGTAATGATTCACATCTGCATTTCTGACGTCTGCCCAGCTTTTGTATATTACGACCAGCAACCATCTGAAAGAACTCAAACTCAACAGAGATTTGTGTTTAATAGTAGAAAATTATTTCAACATAGACAAGTCTTTATTACTTGTTTTTCAAACTGAACATGAGTCCATTTTTCAGACCGTGGTCATTTAAATGTGGCCTTAGGGAGCCGTCGTTCCCGGAACTGTCCAGGTGCTGGAAACAAGAGGGGCTGCCTCAGATTGACACCCACAGAGCCCCTGTCCATGTTACTTATGTAACAGTCGTTTAATGTTGTGATGCGCTGATGAAACTTCATGACACAGTGTCTTTGTTTTCAGAGCCCACCTGACGGCCTTACAATCTTTCAACTATTTCTATGAACGCTCACACCTGCTGAGCTCTGAAAATGTAGGCGTTGTTTCATGAAGCTTCACAAACACATTGCTTGTTTTTAAAGTTCATTTGTTTTGATAAAAGTTACAGTACATGTTTTGTGATTTGTCGTGGGGTTGTACGGCTGTTTGCCTTGTGTTTGTCTTTTTGGTCAGATTCAGTGTATAGTTTGAGGGGTTGTACACCCTCAGCGACACCAGTGAATAGCTGAGCTTGTGCTTCATCATTTGGGATCAGAAAAAGGGATGAATAATATTGGGGTAGTGATAGAATAATACTGTAAAGTGTGTGATTCCCCTGAGCTTGAAGGACTGTGTCATCCAAGCTCCTGGTTCTCGTATCTCTCCCTGTGTTCGGCTCTTTGTTCTGTTTGCTAGCTAGTTCATTTAACTCCTGGTTCTCGTGTCTCTCCCTGTGTTCGGCTCCTGTTCTGTTTGCTAGCTAGTTCATTTAACTCCTGGTTCTCGTGTCTCTCCCTGTGTTCGGCTCCTGTTCTGTTTGCTAGCTAGTTCATTTAACTCCTGGTTCTCGTGTCTCTCCCTGTGTTCGGCTCCTGTTCTGTTTGCTAGCTAGTTCATTTAACTCCTGGTTCTCGTGTCTCTCCCTGTGTTCGGCTCCTGTTCTGTTTGCTAGCTAGTTCATTTAACTCCTGGTTCTCGTGTCTCTCCCTGTGTTCGGCTTTTTGTTCTGTTTGCTAGCTAGTTCATTTAACTCCTGGTTCTCGTGTCTCTCCCTGTGTTCGGCTCCTGTTCTGTTTGCTAGCTAGTTCATTTAACTCCTGGTTCTCGTGTCTCTCCCTGTGTTCGGCTTTTTGTTCTGTTTGCTAGCTAGTTCATTTAACTCGTAGCTCTCTTTGTTTTCGGTCTCTTATTCTGTGCGCTTGCTAGTTCTTTTGTTACTGTGTTTAACCCTGCTGCCTTGAGTTAGTGTTTTGTTTCTTCATGCTTCCTTGTGCTCCCTGGTTTCTTTTGTGATTATCTGTCCTTTGTGCTTTTGTAAATCTAGTTCCCTGTGATTTAAGTTTGTTTTCTCCCGGTTCGGTGACGCTTTCTGTTTTGACTTTTTACTCATGTTTGTGCACTTCTGTTAGTTTCGTTACTCTGTTTTTACATTCTGCGTTCGCTCTGTTTCTTCCCGGTTCGGTGACGCTTTCTGTTCTGTTTTAGTTTGTTTAATTATTAAATGTTATTTACCACGTCCTCTATACGTGGCTTTAGCTCCCTCGTCCCTTCGTATCCTGACAGGTGGTCACATAGGAGGAAGCTTCGTTCCTCAGTCTTGTTCCTCAATTTAACTTCCTAAGAAATGGCACAGTCCTTGCTCCTCGCAAGAATGCACATGTTTGAGGATTGAGGCTGAGGATTAAGGAATGAATTGGAACACACCCATGGTCTTGGTCGTGACCAAGTTCACTTCAGAAAATCTCTCACAACTGGACAACTGGAAAATCTCTCACAAGAACCGCATTGTACTTGTCTTGCATCTGTACCCGCTGCTTTCACAAATGAAACCAAGATTCTATTTACATGAGGAAATGGAAAGATCACGTTATCTCTGCACCTTTGCTGTTTATGAAGCGACACACACAAACACACAGCCCACGCACAAACCCCTTCACAAGTGGATCGACTAAGAGACAGCAATCCCCAGGTGAGGAGCGCGATGCATGTGGCTCCACCAATTCGTGTCAATTACCCTGTATAATGAAAATATTCATATGGATGATAATTCTGCCAACAGTCTGGGGCAGACAATCCAATAACGGCAGGACACAGTGTGAGAAAATGTGACGATAATAGAGTTTTGATTGAAAATCCCTTCCATCCAAAGAGACCTGGGTTCCAAAGAAATATTAGAACAGTGGGAGGGATAGCTGAGTGATTTCATCTAATAATGCAAGGCGACGTCATAGCGGCAGCAACAAGTGGCTGCTTCGAGTGGCGTTTGCTTTAAGTCGGGACAGCAGCAGCATTCACTGGGTCCTGGAGAGCCCCACGACCTTGAGATTGAGCATCAGGTATGTGGAGCATTGAGTTGAGGAGGTATCCAAGCAGGAGATCGGTTTGAATCCCGGGATAAAGAGGGAGCGAGGGCCTAGTCTAGGAACTTGCAGCCATGACTGTTTATGGCAAAGGCGTCAAATGGTGACTTTTACTGCAGAGAAGTCAGCCGTCTCTGTTTAAATGGGGTGAATCGTGACCTTACTTGTGTAAAATTCCAATATATAGAGTGAAAAGCACGCCATCACATGGCGAATACCACTCTTTTATGTGAGGGTCAGGCTCTGCCATGGACGGCAATATATGATTCTGATGACGCAAAAGTCACTTGAAGATAGTCGCTGTTTGAATGCGTTGTTGACAGACTTGTTCCTGAAAGGCCCATTAACCCCTGAAAAAATGTGATAGATCTGAAGCCATCGCTCTTGTAGTCCAAAGGGACTGGACAGTGATGGGATGATGAGGCTTCGAGAAACAGTGATTCATTTTCAGAGGTCAGTAGGGAGCGCTCTTGGTAAAAAAAAAATTATGAGGTTTCAATGAAATGGTTTTTCAAATCTGAAGAATTTAGGGGAGAGCGTGCCATCTACTGGGCTCTAAAAATGAAGACACTGTTTCATGAAGCATCGTCTGCCCATCACTAGGTCTGGAGATAAATGATGCCCACTCCAGTCGCTCCTTGGAAAAGCCGCATGTGGGTTGAGGGCTATGACTGAACCTGTGAGTCTTCAGCCTGCATTGCAGCCACTTAAAACTCAAGCCATGATGAGGAACCACTTCCAAGGTTTATCACCTTCACCTTCTTATGCCGCTTATCCGGGGTCAGGTCGCGGAGGCAGCATTCGGAGCAAGGAAGCCCAAACTTCCCGATCCGCACAAACCTCCTCCAGCTCTTCCCGGGGGATCCCGAGGCGTTCCCAGGCCAGACCGGAGACATCATCTCTCCAGCGAGTCCTGGGTCTTCCCCGGGGTCTCCTCCCGGTAGGACATGCCCGGAACACCTCCCCAGGGAGGCGTCCAGGGGGCGGGGGATCAGATGCCCGAGCCACCTCAGCTGGTTCCTCTCGATGTGGAGGAGCAGCGGCTCCACCCCGAGCTCCTCCCGGATGACCGAACTCCTCACCCTATCTCTAAGGGTGCGCCCAGCCACCCTGCGGAGGAAACTCATCTCAGCCGCTTGTATCATCCTTTCGGTCAAGGTTTATCATTTAGCATTAAACGAAAGCTAAAGGAAATATATCTATTATAATGCAAATATTCTAATGAACTCTGAGGTGTTCTCCATATACTGTCTCAGAGTGTGCATGCAATGGTGTTTTAATTCCATCGCCGCTACAAAGCGGAGCTTAGGAATCAAAGAAAAGAAACAGATACTTACGTAATTGTGTGTAATGTCTGTCAACCCATCTGACAAAGACGGGTCGCGCCGCCGAAAAGGTCAGAAACATTTAAATGCAAATGGACGCTGTTGTCAGCAGCAGTAACGTTCAACTTTAATTTCGCCTTTTGCCTTGTCTGTCTGAAAAGTGACAACCTGTCCGCGCCTGCAGAGATTAGTGTTGGCCTTGGCTGACTTGAGCCCCGCTCGCCCACACGCTGATGGGAGCTACCCGACAGATGACTTCTGTGCAATTATGTTATGTTACCATGCTTTTTCAGTCACTTACACACTTACGTTGCAACAAGTGAAAACAGTTTGAATGTCGGAAAAGTGCTTAATGTAAACTAAATGCCTTTTCTCGTTCAGCTGCCAGCCACTTTGACATACGTACTTGTAAACATTTCTTAAATCCCATCCTAAACTGTCTGAGCGTCCATGAACAGAATCATTGAACAGCTGAGAAGATGTGGTCATACCACTAGCTATATTCAGGTACTTCAAGGGAAGTTGGAGTCATCACAATTGCACTTTTGTCTGCTCAGTTTCCTGCACATTAGAGAGTCTAGATCTTCATTGGGCAAGAAACATCCTGAAACGGGCATGTTCTCAACACGAAAATCTCTCACAGCAGAATAGCAATGATAACTAGCAAGTTCTCAACAGCAGTAAGTAGTCAATAAACATGTACGGCAATTGTCTTCACTTCTTATTAAACATGGCTTTAAGACCCTACATGCACTCTAGTCTTTACCTCCTTCTCTTCTCTGCTTCTTTTCCGTGTCTATAAGGCAGGCTTTTCCATTTTCCAGCTTCCCATAGTGTAACAGTTTGAGCACGTAATCGCACCACTATATCAGAACATTTTTATTTCGCAAATCCCTAAACCATCCGAAAACATCATCATCCATGGACTCTCCTCCCATAAATATGCGACACCCACTAACACCTTCAATCCCTCCTTCACACCTTCCTCACTATTGACTCACTGTCCTAATACATGTTGTGCGCCACATATTTCTCTGATGCCAATGAATAAATAAGGTAAACTACAAACAGAAATTCATATGTCAGTGCACAGGCAGTTTTGGGGGCAGGTGTTCAAGACAGAAAAATGGGCACCTGTCACGAAAATTGCAAAATTATTCTTTATTATTTATGTATTATTTGGTGTTTTTGTTGTTGTTCATGTGAAAGAAAGAGTAACCTTTCAAATAAGAATTTAAGAAGGAAGAAAAAGAAAAACCCCTTGAACAAAAAGGGCACTTTTCTCATGCAAGGAAAAGGGGCTGGTGCTTGAGCACCACTTGGGGTCCACCTGTGCACATGCTTGCGACCGACACATCTGTAATCCAGCACCTAGCAAATGAGCTATTCTCAAAGCTTATCTAGTATTTATTGTAGTATTTTACTTGCAGAAACCTGAAACCAGCTACACAGTGGAATAGTGGCCAGGGATGCAAGCACACAGCTAACAGCTTCAATGCAGGGTTATTTTTTCCTCTAGTTTCCTCTGATTTCCTCCCACGGTCCATAAACATACAAAACTTACTTGATAGCGCTACATTTTCCACAGGTGTGGGGGGCTGTTTTCATCTATATGTATACGTACCCTGCCTCTCACCCCATGTACCGGGGTCTGTATCCGAAGAATGAAGAAAAACAAATCCAGTATGATAGAATTTCCTTCTGCTACTGCTCACCTCTGACGATTTGAAGCTCCATTACGGGATCATATGGGAGCACTCCATGACAACAGTAAGATGGAAACTGCACCCTAAAGCCATCTGCTTGAGGTTCAGCAGCAGCGCGCACCTCCCAAGACAGACTCTCCCGGGATATTAAAAACAGGCAGAGGGCCATGGAGAGCTGAACTGTCAATATGGAGCATCAGTAATGAAAGTGCATATGCATTCGGAAGCACAGGCCGCCGGCTGGCTGAAATGACAGCAAAACACATGACGGACTGCACATAGCCGAGGAACATTACCGAGAGAGCGGCGAGGGAAGGAGAGGTGAAAGCTTTCCTGAGAGATGTACATAGCAAAACACATTCACACAGCCGCCTATGTCAGACACACATCTGCAATACACCTGGATATGTATGTCTGTCAGCTGGACACAGCAAACAAGGCTGCATGATATGCTTGCATGAAGAATTCCAAGCATACAAAAAGAAAAAAAGAAAAATCCCATTCATCACAGGATTTCATGGCGCATGACAGGGTGTGTAGGAGGTGGAGGCAGCTGCTTTGCAAAGGAATGTTATTAGGGCCTACAGGCACACATGTCACACTTATTTAGAATTAATTAAAGTTGATCCGCCGTGACCGGGTTTGCTCCAAAAGCCAAATCATGTACCCAAGTCATCAGGCGTGAGAGCATTAAAAAGAAGCTCTATTATTCAAGAACAATGCGCTGCCTTTGTCGGCCTATTCTCTTCTGGATTTAAGATGAAGGTCTTTGGCAGAAACGTCCACTGATCTATCAGTTAGTGTTCCTGCATGGACCGGAGTTCGGTCGTGACCAAGAACACGTGGTCGCAGACACGAGGCGACTTTTATTACATGGATTTTGGACGCGGTTGAATCGCTAAACACAAACAAGGGGCTCAGTCTAGGATCCATTTTGAGCTTTGTGATGGACAGTGGCTTCCAACAAACTCAAATTCAGCAGTTTTTTTATAAGCTTACGCAAGCATATTAATATGCTTATACAGCGTTACAGTTACCAAAGCATAAACAGTGTTGTAGGCATCGACCAGGCTAGCAATAGCCACAGTTAGCATTGTAGTTCGCATTTCCAGCATGAGCGTTTAAAATCTCTACACAAACGTTATTTATATATATCGAGTCTATTTCACCGAATGAGAGAAAGAAAAACATAGAAGTCGAAGAACAACCAGAACGAAGCATTAGTAGTGATAGTATTACAGGCTTGAAATACAACATTGTTTGTGTGTAGCCTTTAGCACGATGATGCCTTTGTGTTAGCCAAAATGTATTAGCTATAATGAGCATGTGTAGATTCATACATGAATATTTCTAACATCTTAGCTTACAAAATATGAGCTGCTGTTTTCAGGATGTGAGAGTCTCGCAGCCATTTTCAAGGCAGCCTCCAGAACATGAGTGGTCAGAATTGGGACGACTTGTGACTGAGACTGCTTTTAAAGCCAAATAAATGCAGCACCCTGTGACGCCAACTCTTCCACATGATGTACTAGACAAGGAGGGGGATGTTGACATTGACAACTGACAACAAACACACAATGCAACCGTCTTAATTAAGTCATATAAAAGGTGTTGCACATTTACCTTTGTGCTTTTTTTCAGTTCCAGACAGTGACTGGATTCGCATTGTGCCCACTTCTCACTCTTCACAACATTCACAAAGCCGCCTTCACAGAGGATGGGGGAGGGGGAGGAGGTAAGACTGCAACATAAAAGTGCTAAAAAGAAAAGATGGAAGTCGGAAAATGTGGACCAGAGACATTTCCAGCAGCTGCATCAAGATACAGGTGTGAAATACATCTACTTCAGTGGTTGTGTTTGATTTAGTGTTGACCTCGTGGGGTGGTCATAAGTCCCAATGTGGCCCAGGGGCCCAATGACGCGCAAGTCTCTTCTTATCTTGAGGAAACCCTCAGTGACACTTTGGGAAATCAGAGAAGACACTGAGCTGTGCTGCCGTGTGAGTCTGTGAACAGCATAGTGTGAGTCTGTATTTAGCCCTCAGGCATTAAAAAAGGGTGGCTGTGCGAAGCCTGTGAGAGAGCAGGAGGCTGGGAGTCTGCAGTTCCTGTGTCTGGAATGAAAATCTCTTCAGCAGTTCATTGCTGACCTCCAAATGAAGGTGCAGTCATTTTTACCCCTGCTCTCCGTGAGAGATGAGGCTTCCCGTCCTACATTACACAGCCCTTCACATTCGCTGCAAGGCCGAATTTAAAAGAGCGTAATCTCCGTCACGTCGTTCAGTCAAGGATGGAGAACATACTTTTCTCTCTCAGATTTTACAGTCGATTTAATGTTGTTGTTCGCGTCCTCAAAGAAAAAGCACAGTTCCTCTCCCATTATAAGAAGAAAAAATCATAACCAGATGTGAGTGAGGGTCCAAGAACCCCTCATTTATTTGCACGTGCTAAACCAGGTGCAAAAACACTTTGCTCACGGAAACAGTCGACGCAATTATTGTGTGTATTCCTGGTGAAATAAAAATAGAATCTGGATGATGGAGGAAGAGGATCATTCTGGAGGGGCAATAGGAACTTAGCTCTAGCATGTCAGTGCAACAGTGGACAAAAACAGTGAATTTTCATCCTCTCTTTCAGCAGTGTCTCAAGCAGTGGAGGCAATTCAACTTCCCAATGGGCCACATTATAATCTGAGGGGCCGTCAAGCCAAAAGAGTATGAATTTAAAATCAATTTTACTTTACTTTCTTAAGACAAAACAAGGAGAAAATCAGCGAAAGTCTAAATTCGCCATGACTTTGTGTGTTTAAAATATATTTGATTGGAGTTATATATATATATATATATACGCAATTGAATTGTAGATCAGCCTCCAGTCTGCTCTGTAAACCTTTTCCTACAGTACGATGGCTCTTCTTAATATGGGTTTGGCATAAAAGTTTCAATAAAGGCACCAGCATTCAACAGTTGTCTTGACTCCAAATTCATTACATCTCTTTCCGAAAATATTCCATTGAAGGACGGTTAAGCTTCCAAATCCGCTAGAAGAATGTTGCTGCCTTTTCAACACACACACACACACACACACACACACACACACACCCCTTTTCCTTTCACATCTATTTCTCCTTGAACAGAGAAATGGGACTGGGCCACACGGAGGTAGTCACATGTCTTCGGAGATTTAAGGACACTTTTTTGTGGTCTCACAAAACCAGTTCGGAGCAGCAAAGATGACTAAAGGTTGGAGTGAGGTAGCATTAGGAGGCCACTCTGTTGAGATGGGGTTAGAGGAATTTGTTATCAGTTTAACCGCGCCTGGCGAGAGCCACAACTAATCTCATCATCAGCACCTTCGCGTCTCGGCTGAAGCCGCACTCCCCCTCCTTCCTGGAGAGGAACAGTGTTCCCCTACAAAAGACTCACCCACTGGGAACTCAGTGTCCCTCAGTCAGAACACCCGGAGTGAAATCATTTCACGTCCAACGCCAGATAACTTTGCTAACAGCGATTAGCGGGACACGCCTTTGCACTGACAAGGAGATTTTTTAAGAAGCAAAACAAATTCACGAGTCTGGACTACAGTCAATATAACAAGTACTTTTTCAACACAATACATAAATAGATTGCTTATTTTATGAGAAATAATTTTCTTGACTAAAGTCAATATAGCTTGTACTCCTTCAATATAATGAATAAATAAATATATTTAACGTTTTTTAGATGATTTTTTTTTGAGGTTTCAAAAATAATAAATAATAAATAGAAGAGTAAATAGAAGAGTGTTCTGAATCTAAGTTGCTTGAAGGCAACTTCTCAAACAGGGTTGACTGTGTAGCTAAGGTTGCAGATGCTAGTCTTCTGACTTCCTGGAAATGTCATCAATTGCTGAGACTAAAGGCTCAGTACTAGGACTAATAGCAGGCAAACCTTTGGAATGCGAAAATCACCAGGGACAAACAATATTTACCAAATATTGAACTAACAACCTGTCGACATGAGGTGTGCGCCACCTCCAGCTGGCTCGCGATAGCCACTGTTAGCATTGTAGTTGACAGCATGAGCATATATATATATATATATATATGCATCAAACATTATTATGTTTTCGACCAATTTAGAGAAAGACAGTTAGAAGTCGAATATACACAATATTATACAATATTATTGTTTGCATTACAAGCAGCCATCTTGGAAGCAGCCCTTCCCTCTGCTCCAGAGTTTTCCCATTCAGTCGTTTTGTTTTCTTGTAGTTTCCGTTTGTGATCACAACTCACCTGCACCAGTCAGTTTCATGAGGATGTTCGGCTCTTGTTTTTCACATTTCTGACTCCTAATTTGTCACATTGTGTGGACGTCCCTGCTCCCTACTGACTAGCAGGGTAAAAAAAAAAATGGTACTGAACATTGATATACAGATCACAGTCTATTAACAAGGATACATGAGTCGGACCTGCCTGTTTAGGGAATGAATAGGGTAAGAATTAAGGTTAATAAAAAGCCACATCCACCATCTGGGACGCTCCCCTGAGTCAAATCCTCATGGCATTCTCAGCCATGGAAACTACTTATATATTAGAACAGCACAAACTTCCACTGTGGATTTGGATGTGCTTTAAAAAAAAAAAAAAAAATTCCAGGAGATAACATTCAGCTTGCTGTAGCGCACACACACAGAGGACACACACAAACACAGACGTGGGCGCTGCCAGCTGGAAAGCACCATCTCAGTCATCCACTAAGCAGTTAGCAGGTCTACCGAGGCTTGTCAGAGTTTAATGCTCATCAGCACTTTCTCATATTTTCTGCGCCCAGACTCCCTCAAATATCCTCCCCAAAGAAGTCATTTCTGCATTTTCATTTAATCCACGTCATTATATTTTAAATGACAAATCATATTCCAGTGATGAGGCTCTGTTTTTTTTCAGTGGGGCATGTGGGGGGATTCAGATTCCATTTGATGTCTGAAGTGCCTGAGAGCTCCTGGGACATCGTGTCTTACTCCCCACCTCATGGGAGGCGAGGTGGGCTGTGTTGCTGGCGACATCACGAACGCTAAAATCTGCACTCTTTCCAATTTGTTTTCTATTGGAAACAGATGCACAACAACACAAGAATATTTGGCCGATGGTCAGTAAATATTTGCCTGCAATCTGAGGATCTTTCATTTTGTTTTTGTTTTTGTCTTGTGGAACTTTTGGCTAGTTCCTTGAAATCACTTGGCGTCAACACTTCACAAGCATAAAGGTAGGTTCAGAAGCACATATTCCCCCGAGTGAGAAAGAGAAAGTGACTGATCTGAATGCAGCTTTTAAGTTGAGACCATAGAATATCAGAGCCTGCCATTTCTGATTGTTTATAAGGTTTTTCCAGCTTTTTAACTCTGTAGCGCCCCCTTATGCTGTAGCTGATTTTATTTATTTACTTATTTATTTGTCCACGTTTGTGCCCTTTGGCTTCCACAATGCTTCAAGTTCATGTTGATCACAATACCTGTCAGACTATTGGTTTCTAACTGCAACATTTTTTTCAGGAAAACACTAGTTGGATGCATGTTTGTACTTCAAGGAGACGCGGGTACAGTATTCTACATTGCTTTATACTAAACATAGCCTCTAAGTTGAAGCTGAGAGTGCGCTGTATTTCAACTGTTATTCCTAGTGATGGGCTGAAGCTTCATGAAACAGTGTCCTCATTTTTAGAGCTCAGTAGAGGGCGCTGTTTGTTTAAAAACAATGTGAGGTTTCTTTGAAATGGTTGTTCAAATCTCAAGATTTTAGAGCAGACAGTGCCATCTTGTGGGCTCTGAAAAGGAGGACACTGTTTCATGAAGCCTCGTCGTCCCATCACTACTTATTCCCTTTTAAAAACACCAAAGAGTCATGTATTGTTTGGGACGCAACTGCGACCCTTGTGTGATCCAGTTTGACTCCCGTAACACGCAGAGGAAGCGCCATTGTTGTGTGTTCTTCTGTTTCAATATTTATTTTTTTCAATGTTAGCAAACAAATGACGACAAACAAAACACTTCAAATGAGCTGAGGAGTTTTGACACATACTAAAAATAACTTTATTCTCATATGTTCTATTGTATTGTGTTATTATTAGTGAGGCTGGTGAGTATTCATGATCATTTTCTGAGCCCACTAGATGGCACTATCTACTCTAAAATCATTGGGTTCAAGGAACTAATTCAGTGAAGCCTCACATCATTTTTAAAGCGAGAGCGCCACCTACTGAGCTCTGAAAACATGGACACTGTTTCATGAAGCCTCACCTGCCCATCACTGGTTAATATACATGTTTTTTGTCTGATGTTCTTTGAGGTTTGCTACAGACTATTTGCCTTCATTTCACTTCATATCTACGGAAAAGTATGAATTATGCTTGGAATATTCCCAGTGAAATCCAGACTGTGAAAGTGTGAGAACGTCTGACCCTGAAAAGGACAAGACATCAACAGAAGCAATCAGTGTGGGCAGAGGCGTGACCCCAAAACACAATGAGAGATGGATCAATTGCGCTCTAACGGCAGTGATCATATTGCAGCGCACGCGTCCCGCACAATCGAAATTGCTTCTGTATAACATTTTAGTGACCTCTGTGTGACCTCCCTGACACCCCTGTCTATAACTCAGGCGAAGCCACGCCCACTCGCCCTCTCACACACTCGACACTGTCTGGTGGAGCTGCTGAGGTTGGCACATTTCTGCTCTGGGACAAGAGATGCTTCATCGGCACTGATGGTTGCTTTATCCATCCGCAGCAAACAGCGGCCGCCTTCACGCAGAATATCAATGGAGAGTCAGGGACCACTGACAAGGGCAGGAAGAAAACTTTTCTAATAGCATGATTTAAAGAGATCGCTGAGGTCACCGTCTAGTGTTTTATTCCATTGAATCCTCTTAACCTGGAGCAGTGCTCCCTAGAACCACTCGTCCTAGTTCATGTGGCAGCTCCGCAACAAGGCTTTAAAATGTTATGTAAAGCTGTTTAACTTAACTATGAGTCAGACACCTTTGATCTTTAATAATAATAACAATAAGAAGAAGAGCAATGAATGTATATTGCACAATAGTAAGGTCCTGGATCCTGTAACCAATGAGGGCATTGCTGAAGCAATTTCATGCTGTATGTCTCCCAAATTTTCTAGGCGTAGCCAGGGGTCGTAGGGGATCCAGTTCGGGAACCACAGAATTTCATTTCTGCTATTTGCGGACGATGTTGTTCTGCTGGCCTCATCGGGGCGGTTCGCAGCCGGGATGAGGTTCAGCACCTCGAAGTCTGAGGCCATGGTTCTCGACCGGAATAAAGTGGTTTGCTCCAAAATGATCACTTTTTATTTATTAAAGCTCAAAATACATTATTACACTGAAGTTTTTAACTCAGTCAAAGTCATATGCGGTGAACATTTTAGTGTTCGAACATAATGTGTTGCCAGGGTACTGTAATATAAGTGTGAGCGCAGATACTATCAGGGTTAAAATACAAAAGTAGGTCACAACTGGACCTCGTAGCACATTCACAAATCTCCTCCCATTTGCATCTTTATTTTCTACCTTGTCTTATTTATATACTACATTTAATTCTCACACAATAGTATTTAAAACAGTTGTAGACCACTTAACATTTCTCATCCTGATCCTTGAGAACAAAAGAATCATTTTCAGTTCAATATTATTTACTTAGCAAAGCATTTTCCTGGCCATGAAACTGGGACTTACACAAGTCAATGAGTGATCGTTTCACCAGTTTCAGTGTGTCTCTCGGTGGGCTGCTTGCAAGGTTAATATTTTCCTCAGCCGCTCACATCCAGTTATTCTGTATCCTTTTTTTTTTTTGCTTCAAAAGCATCAGTGCTGTTTCACGAGTGCTTTGAAATATCACTGTCAATCTGCTTGAAGACCTTAACATCATGATCATACTCTACATTCACTCCTCAGATCCTGATGGAAATACAGAAACGCAATCTTTTTTTGTCGAAAAAGTGAGTAAAACCGGATGTTAACGTCAATTTTATTTTATTTTATTTTATTTTATCATGACAGTACTTCATTCCAAAGCACTTTTCTATTTGAGATCCCCACTGACCCCACTGATTCTGCGACTTGGAGAGTCAAAAATAATAATAATATAATAATATTAATAATATAAATCAGTCATCTAATCTAATACACAGTTCTCAACAGTAATTCAACACTAATGAAAGCAACTTGTTGTGTTAGTTCTTGAAGCGAAGATACTAATGCCACCAGTAGAATGTCACTATCTTCAGTCCTGCTGCTCCACGTGTCTTTGGTCAAAGCAAAACAAAGCACAGCAGAGATGATACACTGGCCCAGAGGGGATGAGTGGCTTTGAAGCTTGTGACAAACCAAGACACGTTGCCAATTCAATCATTCACGTTGGCAAAAGAACACTTTGAGACTGGACTTTTCCAATTTTCTCCCCACTTGCATTACAAGATTCCTAGGGACAGGCTGATGCCATATGTCAGCGCCTGGAGTTGAACCAGAGTCTTAGGCGCTAGGCAAGTCCTCACATTGCTTAGAGAATAGTGGCGTTAAAATAAAAAACATTTATCAAAGCCATTTTGTGCTGCATGTCAAGTTTCAAAATACTTAAAAAAATAAAACAGTAACATGGAGAAGTGCCACCTAGTGGACCGAATCACGTGCCAGTGTGCAGAGCACCACCACGTGACAACATTGTGCGACTGAAATGATAGCATTCACTCGTATGCAATGTTATGCTGTGGGTTGGTCTTTTTCTTTTTGGGTCTATAAAAGCTTATGACGTGGAGAAACCAAGCGCGAGCACTGATGTCCCCAGCTGTCCTGTCTCTATAAACACCATTATCACTTGAAGAAATGATACCCCACAAAGCCATCGCTGTTGTGTTTAAAGGCCAGTCGACAATGCTGAGCGCCTCCATCTGTGCAGCCTAAAACAACAATAATAGCAAAGGGGTATTTACATACACAATTGGTTAATGAAGAGGATCGGAATCTGTCATCGAACAGTTGAGAGGGAAGCTGGACTGCATCCAGGAGCAACCAATACAAAGTCAGTGATGGTGTTGGAACGGAAACCATTTTTGTTTGTGGGGTGCAGTTCACGCCCAACATTTTTGTCATGAAAGGGGATGATTGTGGGGAGGAAGCAGCTGCACCACAAGTCAGACCTGGATGGGACACACCACAGGCAGGATGCAATAGAATCATATTTATTGATTTCTGAAAACATTTTTTTCACGTGCATTTTACCACTGGAATTATTTTACCTCTTTAAGCTTTTGAAACATCATCAACCGCAATGAGTGCAATGGGACAGTGGGTGGCAGTAGTGTGGTGTGTCACACACGTATGGTGCAAAGAAGCTCTGTCACTGTGCGAGGAATCCTTCAAAAGAGTAGTGGATTCAGATGGTACTTCAGGCTTGAAATTCCAAAGGTTGAGGTTTTAGTTACTCATAAAATTGAGGAACACATACTGCCATCAATAAGCAACGTATTGTGTATATTGGTAGTTTATGATACAGTAATTACTCATAGTAAACTATTCTATTTTAAAGCCTATGAAGCTTCATGAAACAGTGTTCTAATTTCAGAGCCCACCAGAGGGCACGCTCATCTTTCATTTTTTTATACAATTTAGCATAATTTTAAGCCTGACAGCGCCACCTACTGAGCACTGAAAATGTGGATCACTTTTTCAAATATTTATTTAAAAAAATGTGTTTAATATGACATCATTTTATGAAGTATTATTTTACCATGCATTCAAACATGGTAAAATGGATTGTCTGAAAGCTACTTGGAGCACAGCATATGGCGCCTTGCATCTTTAATGTAGCACATGTCTCACAGTGGAGGAATATAGAGGCGGTCAGTAGCGCACGCCGTGTGCGTGCTCGGAGCAGAATAACACACATTACTGTGTATCACAAAGTGTTACACACCAGTGATGGATGGAGTGGAATTGCTCCCTTGCATACTCAAGTGCAAGTGTTTTCTGACTAAATGTTTGCAGCAGATTTAGATAATAACTATGGAAGTAAGACACGCCTTTCTTCAATCTTTCCGACCTATGATTCAGTGGAAATGTTTTGGGTTGCTCATACGGACTGAGGAAATGCATCTTTTGTGTCACTTATACGAATGTCTGTGCAGATAGCAGCACCCCCCTCCCCTCTCTCCCCCCCCTGCCCTCGCAACAGAGAGCAAATATACCAAAGAACACACACCGCGCAGTGATGTGGAATACTGTTTGTGTCGTTGTCCTCTGTGCGTGTGGGAGTGTGTTTAAACCTGCGCAATCATATCTCACCCAGTGAAAATTATTCTTTTGCTTTGCCTGTCAGAAACAAAAAAAAAAAAGAAAGAAAGAAAAGCAGGGCCTGATGTGTGTCAGCAACTGGGGAGCTGCTATCTCTGCCATCTGGGGGGGAATCAGATAGATGCTTGGAGGAGCTCTCAGGATGCTGCCGGGGAAAGAAACTGATTTCCAATGAGGACGTAAAGAGAGAAAACATTGAGTTGGCACAGCTAGTTCTGATATAAACGGCCAGATGACGATCAGCTCTGGGCGGCAGAGGGAAGATGTTGAAGTGTTGTTGAGCCTGCACAATAAAAGTGTTGCTTATTTTATGTCTGTTGTCGGGTGAAATCCATTAGTATTCTGGGACTGTCACTTTGAATGTGTCACCGCTGTAGCAGTGGTCTAACTACTGATCCAGAGGCAAGTGTGCTGCACACATGGACTTAGAAAGGGAATGGAACAGCCAAGTGTTGGTTGTGATGCCATACTATGAGAAAAAAATGTGTTATGACCTGTGACCTTTTGTGGAGTTCGCATCCTTTTGATCCATGTAAACTGTGTTTTCACAGTGCTTATGTTTTTTTTCCTATAAAGAGACTTTGGTATTGCACTTTCAAACCTGTCCAGGTGCTGGATACGAGAGGAGCGGAGAGTGTACTCAGGTGACCCTGCCAGCGATGTCACATGATGTCATCACCGTGGAGACCTCAAAACAGATATCTATTGAAAATTGTAAAACTCCGACTCAGTTCAGTTGATTCAACTGTCTGTAAATGTAAACATTATTTACATAAAACCAAAAGGAATGATAAGAAACTATAGATCAATAAAAAGATTGGTTTTTTTTAATTGTTGTTTTTGTATTGTTTTTTTTTTTTTCGTTCGAAATGTTATTCTGGAGACAGTGGAGTCACTGAATATTGAACAAAGCGCTGACAGCTACTTTGACTTATGGCCATGAGATTTTGGTGGTGACTGAAATGACAAGGTCGCAGCTTCATGAGCTCCGTCACCTGGGAGAGACTCAAAGTAGATCCACTTTTCCTCCTAGACGGTACTCCAGACAACTGGTCCGGGAGCGACCCGGTATTCCCCCAAAACTGCTGGAGGCTTCAGAAGAGAGAAATGTCCAGGCTTCTTTGCTCTGGTTGCTGCCCCCGAGACCTTGGATGATTCAGACTTGTGTGTCACAAGACAGACTTTTCATGGCTGAGACTTCAGCCGAACTGCTAAAACAGCAGACAGACAGGCAAATACATCTCAGATGTGGTGTTTAGACAACCACCTCCAGCCCCTCCCCCTGCAATAAAAACATGAATATGAAATTGAGGAGCAAAATATTCAGACACAGGATCACCATTGATCCGCATTTTTTTTTTAGATACATTTTTAATGACGCGTCTGTAGCCGCTTTAGATCCCCTAATCTCGAGGCTCACAGACTGTTGTTGATACAGAGAATTCCTCTGCTCTCTAACAACAAAAACCATGCCTCAGTAACAGCCGCCTATCGCAGCCGCTCTCCGTCCTCTCCTTCTGATTGGAGCGACACGGTGAATGGCGTTTTCCTCGCTGCTTTCTATTGGTCTTTCGGTAATGAAACCGCTGCAACGGACCAGTCACCGGAGCTGTGGGCGGGGCGCGCCTGCCGAGGCGGAGCTCTCCGTGGTACTTAAAAACCTGCCGGAGCCGTGAGAAGTGAAAGTGGCAGGAACAAGAGAGCCGGCGTGCGTGGAGAAGAAAGAGCGACAAGTGTGAAGAGAGAGTGGAGAGAAGGGGAACGTGGGCACCCCACTACGCTGATGGACCATCAGGATATTTAACAGTAACCCAGGGGAGCGCACAGGTAGCCCGCTTTCCACTCTGTCTGTGCGTAAAGACGCACGGCGGCTTTCCACCCCGCGGTCCTTTCACGTTCCCCTGGAATGAATGATTGACTAATGGACGTGAAGGGAGCAAGGGGCAGCGGATCATTGATTGCGTTAGTGTAGTCGTTCAGCTCAAAGGGCTGAATTGATGGGTGTTTTTATTGACGTGCGCGTAACGGTGTGTTTCCCTCTGCTCTCTCAGACACAGCAGTCCATGCCTCTGCCTTGCATTGATGGGAAATCAACTGGATCGGATCACCCACCTCAACTACAGCGAGCTGCCCACGGGGGATCCGTCCGGGCTGGAGAAAGACGAGCTCCGGGTCGGTGTCGCCTACTTCTTCTCCGACGAAGAGGAGGAGGTGGAGGACCGCACTCCGTCTGACTGCGGCTACAGCAAGGACCATAGCCCGACCGAGGATGGACCCTTCACGGTCAGCGAGGTGGAGTACACAGCCTTCTGCTCACAGGAATGCATCTTCTCCAAACTCCGGGAGACCGAGGACTTGAACGTGTACTCGGGGAAAAGTTTGCTGAGTATGTGCAAACCGGGGGACCTGGTGGAGCTGGTGGCCACTGCGCAACCGCCGCACTGGGTCATCTACGAGCACTACGATCAGGTCATACATCTGCACAAGGGGGAGATCCGTAAAGACAGCCTGCTTGAGCTCTGCAGCGGGCGCCACGGGAGGATAGTCAACAACCGCTACCGATATCGACCGCTGCCGCCGGATCTGGTGATGCAGAACGCAGTGGGACACTTGGGTCTGAACAGCGGGGAGATCTGCTGGACCAACTCGGAAAGTTTTGCAGCCTGGTGTCGCTTTGGGAAACGGGAGTTCAAAGCCGGCGGGGAGGCGCATTCGGCGGAGCAGCAGTATTTTCTCAAAGTGCACCTGTCTGGCAGCGGCGTGCACACGCTGGTCTTTCGGAGCCTGGAGGACATGATCCGCGAGAGGAGACGCGTAGACGCAAGTGGAATTCTCAAAGAGTTGTCTTTGGTTAACGGGAACAAGGAGTGATGACAGATTCTGTTTGATATCCTCCCCACCATCCTCCACCACTCCAGACGCGCATCCGTTTTTTTGGCGCACACGCATACAAGCACACCGAGGACCTGTTGGGTTTGGACCGCACCACATGGTGGCTTTTCCTTTAAATACCGAGAGAGCGCAGCCATATAAACAGACAACGCCCCTCACTGTTTCCGAAACCCCATTACCACAGAGCGCGTCTTAAACCGGACCTTTACGCGCCAGGCTGCGCCAATAAGGGGGAATGGATTTCTTTCTTTGCGTGCTGCAGCAGACCAGACGGTGAGAACTGAAGGGGTCGACACCAGGGGTGGGTGTGGGGGGTGAACGAGAGGACCTGGGGTGAGAAGTCTCCCTTCTATTTTTTTACTGTTAGCTTTAAGAACTGGACTGAGCAGAACAAACACGGATCCAAACGTTGCCTAAACAAAGCATTTGGCTTGTTCAAGCGCCCTCTTATCGCCATATCAGAGTATTGTTCTCCCACAATGCTTCATGTTGCTCCACAGCACTATCAAATGTATTCATTGATTCTATTCCCTTATTTTTGTATTTGATTTAAGTGGCTTTAAACCTGACCTGCTTTTTGGATTGAAAATAAATGGAGGTTTGAAATAAGAAAACACAGTGGCTGTGGTTGCGAAGGTTGGTTGTTATTTTGTTCACACTTTAAAGGCGAGGGTGGTCATGGTTACCAGCTCATCTCCCACTCACCATCGGCTCCTGTACTTGCAGGGCTGTATGAATTATTGATGTTTCAGTGCCTCCTGACCTGCCTACAGCTAAATAGACTTCATATATCTGCAGCGCATTTGAAGGCAATAAAATGGTCATCTGCATCAAGGTTTGATGAAAAATCCATATTGGATCAAGGAGCGACAGCGTAAGGGCTGAGGTCTGAGATCAATGGGGAGATCGAGGATTTTGCCAGGGGACGTATTTCTTCCAGGCATTATCTCGGGTCCGGCTCCAGGATGGATTTGTGTGTGTTGTTGAGAAAAGTATGACACAATATTATTCCTCGCTTCATTATGGAGTTGTTTTCCTTGAAATGTTGGGCCTCTCACACAAGAATGGGGTGGGGGGCTCTGAGAATTTGCTATTGAGCTCAACATAACCACACTGACATATGCAGGAAACATCAAAGGACATCTGTCTGATTACTATTATTTCTGATAGCGACGTGAACGTGGCAGCGTTTCACTCCACACCCCTCAAGCGTGCACATGCAACTCCATTGTTATGAGGCTGCAGCGCCGGCCACTACCCCACTGTGATGTCCACTCAAATAATAGTGCCTTTGAACTTATCCTTTGAAGTTTAAACATCATAATCATTGGATTTAGAGCTAATGTAACCAGTCAGCTCACCATGATATTGATGCTAACCTTCAAAAACAGGATTGAAACTCATGTTTTGTCTCTGTTGCCTACAGAAACATGATCTTTGCTCCATTGTTCCCAAGATTGTTTTGGGATCCCAAAACAATACTGAAGCTGAGATTAATGTAAATAATGGCTTTGGATGCTTTGTTCATATTCTTGGTCGTCTGCAGAAGATCAAAGTTTTTATTTGAGAGGGAAACAGGGGAGACGCCTCTGATTGTGGCTTCACACTGCTCATGGCAAGCATCTGCTGCACCAATAGCAGGAGGATCCAGGTCTGCAGTGGTCAGTACCTTCTTGATGAACGCTGTTTCTTTTTTTTTTTTTATTCCTCATAACTTCACTGAACTTGCAGGCTGAGTTCAGCCTCTTGACTGAGTGACATCACACATCTGTTTGCACGTCGAACAAGTTCTTCCACTCTGCTGGGTTGTTGCGTCACTTGACATTTACTCACCTGCACCAGGCTTTGTTTACATGGTGAGCAACGTCATGAATCCGTTTTAAGTCATAAAGAACAAAGGACATAATGCTGACATCGTCATAGCCGCTGTGCTTGAGCCGAACATTCCATCAGATGGCATAAAATGGCTCAAAAAATTTAATAAAGAGATATTTGTTTCACTAAATTGTTGTTGTTAATATCAAATATAGGTCAAATTGTGCTTTAGTTTCAAGAATCATTGATGTGATGTTTTTTATTGAACCACTGACCACAAGGATCCTGGAGTATCAATGTTCTAGCAGAAGAATGTATTCAATATTTTGATCTGCCACTGTAACTTATAATAATCTCTCATGTAAAATCCATCCATCCTGATCATTTCCAGTGAAGGAGGTCGGCTACTTCAATTTGGCTGGTGAGCGCTATTTTAGGGCATATCTGTCTCAGTGTTGACAAAAATAACAAAGCCTCCAGCGATTTGGTTAGATATGGCTGAGCGGACTGTAGACAAAGACTTTACGTCACGGGAAGTGTGTGTATGTGTGTGAGGGAGGCAGGAGCAGCAGCAGGGATCCACTGTGTTGCTGCTTCTGCTGCTCTTGTTGCTGCTGCTGCTGAGGTCACTATAGAAAGTTCAAACAGTCATGTGATCATACGCGGAGCAGATGTTTCCCATGTCAGAAAACTCCCTAATAATCCTGCCTGGCATGTAGATGTGTCCTTACAAGATCAACTACAGAGCTGTGAACCCAAATCTCAGAACTCAGAACATACCATTATTTCTGCTTTTGAATTTTCTATTTATCATTATTATTATGATTAAATATCTTTTTTTTTTTAAATCTGTTGTTTAATAGCTAATGTTGTGAATTTCACGAATAACATGATTCTTATTGCGTGTTGATATAAATAATTTCTTTATTAGGAGAGATTTAGTGATTTATTTTTGGGATTCCTGTCGTTATAACACCCGTCTTTGTAGCAAATATTATTCAGATGATATTGTTTCTATTTTTCCATAACAAAGTGACTGCTAAATTCATACTAGTAGAAATTATAGTCACTCATTAGTTTAGAGTATTTTTTGACTATGAAACTATGAAAAATGTATGCATTTTTATTGGCTATATTGCAATGAATTAACTCATTTTTAATCATCAAATTCATTATTTTTCATATAATGGATTATTGTAACTTTTTAAACTATTGTATTGTAACTATTATTATTATTATTATTATTATTATTATTATTATTATATGTTTTTCTCATTTACAGGTAAAAGTAATGTAAAGTGTCTTGTGAAATAAAATAGATCAAGACAGAAATTAAATAAAAGGTTAAAAAAACATTAACAACCCGGATGATGGACAGTCACGTCATTTAGTAAAATAATTGTAGTTAAAAAAATGTGGAATTTTATTTATTTATTTATTTTTTAAATAATAGTTTTAAAAAATCGTCAAAATTTTGTCACATTGTTCTCAGCATAAATGGAGCCGTTTTTTTTAAAGTAACATTTTCGTCACCTTTGTTTCTCATTGGTTTAGTTTTCACGGCGGCCTCCAGTTCAAAATTGAGGTTGCCCCAGGTGGGTGGGTGAGAGTGTGTGCTTCACTCATCCCCCTGTGAGTTGGAGAAACCAGGGTAGTGGGCCAGCCGTCATTAAGAGCCCGTCTTCCTGGTCTCGCTCCAGGCAGATGCCACATTGATGGAGGAGACTCTGGTGCGGATCGGTAACAGCTTTTAATCCAAGAGAGGTGTGTGTGTGAGGGTGTGTGTGTGCTGTTTCCATATAAGCTGCACATGTTTATTCAATAGGATGTGTATCTCTGTATCTCTCAGCGACAGAGTGGAAGTAAACGCTGTTACTAGGGAAACTCCGACCGCTGTCATGCTGCACAAGGTCTTTTTTTTTTGTCTGTATATGTGAGCGAAATTCCGACAAGGTTTTACGCTTAAAGCTTCTCAAACATACCAAACCAAATCATTCTACATCTTGCACACAAACACACAGGGGAATCGCCATGGAATCTCTGTGCACCGATGCGAATCTGTTAATTCACAAAGGGCTTCCTCAGCGTGTGGATGTGAGCGTGTATGTGGGTGGGTGCATCTGGACAAAACGCAGCTCAAGGATGCTTCCAGCTACATCAACAATGCTGCGAAAAACAATGCTGTGTCTCAGTGGAGATGGAGCAGCAATGGTGTTTGGACCAGAGGTTCTGGTTTAACACCGCAGTTTGTTACCCATAAACAAGGCTATGGTGAGTTATTTTCATCCTTCTCGAGAATCCATTTCTTCACTGAGTCACTAAGGTTTTTTTTGTTTTTTTTTTAATAAGTTGGGAAGCAACTTCTTCAATTCCTTCTTCAACCTGTTTCGAACCTGAAAGCTCTTATTGTATTTGAACTCACAACCGAACACAAGAAAATCCCCTCCCACCTCTTCAATGTAGAGATTCCTGATCCAAATAAAGGTTGCAGACTGACTTCAAAATCGAAGGTGGACAGCGAAACATACCGTGGTTTAATTCTCACTGTTGCCTCATCAACAGCAGGTGTGTTGACCGGCGCCTGGCTCGTAAACCAACCGCCTCCGCTGCTGCACAAAAACTCATAAAAACCCACCAGAGAGGCTCCCTCTGACTCTCCAGCGCCAGCTCTACAACTCTGTTTTGACTCAAGCCACCCACACAATCTCGCTGCCAAGACACACCGCCGCACACAAGCCTTATCTGAAAATAGTCGGCGACCTGTTGGCGTCTATTTTCGTTTGTGACATTTGCATTTCATTTCCATTTAGCTGATGCTCTCGCTCAAAGTCAATTAAAATGAGGTGGGCACGCCACAGTCTTTTTCCTAATGGCCCAGACTGGCGGTCTCACAGGGACACAACGCCCCCACCATCCTAGCTTGACTTGACTTTGTCAGCTCGCCTCCTTTGCACCGGGAATAAGTCACGAGGCTTCCCACTACAATAAACCAGAATATACAGAGGATTAAGCAGTTGGAGTTCCCCGCCCAGGGACAGGTGTGCGAGTGGCGGCAGGTGAGGAAGCCGGTTTAACTGACATGCAAACAGACAGCTCAGTTTACACAATAGGTGAGTGTTCTTTCGCTCCAGCAGAGGATGAGGACGCCTCCTTAATCCGGTGTGAGAGTAAATTTCACCTCGCCTGAACACAGAGCCAATATAGAATCAAGTTTTCAGGAGATAATCTGGATTACTCCACGGATTAAACCAACATTTGAATGCTTGCAAAGTTGTCGTGTCAAGATTGATGTAAACTTGGAAAGAATTGTTGTTGAAACTTACAGTTGGAGGAAAATGTGCTACTATTTGAAGTAGAAAAAAAAAAATTAAATTCACCTCTGTGTATTCTTGGACAATGGGAGGAAAGCAGAGAACAAACAAACAACATACAAATACAGAGTAGAAATTGGTCCCATTAAACACAGGGTTGTTTGAAGCTGGACTCAAACTCTCAACTGTCTCGCTGCAAGGCTCCTATCGTACCTTATGATGATGGTACATATATATATATATATATATATATATATATATATATATATATATATATATATATATATATATATATTACATCCTCACAAGACATTAAAGTGAAGATAAATATGAGTGAAAATTCGAAGATATATTTGGAAATAATACATAAAATACGCAACATATTTGTCTGTCCCAAATATGTACTTGTGATTTATGATAGTGTAAATATTAATCCTGCTGAAATGTCGCAGGGATGAGCATCTACCTTTCTGTACCCGCTGTTTACACGCTGTCAACATGTCCAACGAAGAACTCTTATTTATCTGTTTGTGCCACTCCACAAACACCAAGTCACTATTTACTCCCGACTTCACAGACCTTCCCGCTGAGCTTTTGATATTTGCACATTCAAATCAGGTTTGACAGAAAACTTTCCGAACGTTTAGCCATTTCCTGCTTGTGGGTGCACTTTTGAAGTCTCAACTAGTCACTGCTTTGCTGCGTTTCCAGAAAAATTTGACTAAATTATGAGCTGGTTGATCCTGATAAAACATTTATACAAATTGGATTAGATTTTTTTTATTTTTATTTTATCATCAAGTTGTGTTCAACTTGAGGCGAATCCTGAGGTGTAACATCCTAACTCTGAAGCGCATTTGCTGTCTTCAACACACCAATATTCCCATCAATGATAAGCAAATTCACTTACCACAGTGACATGTGACCCAGACCCGGTCAATGATAAATATTACAGCTTATTCAAATCTAAAAGGGGTTTCATAAAAAAAAAAAATATATATATATATATATATATATATATATATATATATATATATATATATATATATATATATATATATATATATATATATGATGAAATTACGCTTTGAAAGAAACGGAAAATGCTGTGTATTTTTAAATTTAAACCACATTCCATTTAAAGATTATCAATGTGTCTCATACATTTCAAAATCTTCTTTCAATTCTGATTTATTTTAAGAGACAACAAATGCTCCTAAAATAAACAGAACACAAAAAAAAAAACAATGCACAAGACTAAAATGTCAGAGACAACAACAATGTCAGATTTATAGTTTTACTCTGACTCCAGGAGGGCCACACAAATACAGTCAAAGGGCTACATTTGGCCCCTGGGCCACACTTTGCCCAGGTATGGTCTACAATGTAACAGTCACCAGTGCCTCTTCACACATCGATATGATACTCAAAAAAGCCAGAAAACCAGCTAATATGAGTTAAAAAAATATATGTTTTTGAGAGCTTATTTCCAAAGGGAAAAGCCCACAGAGGATCCAGAAGAGGAGCCTACACCACCAAGGTGACTCTCACACGCACACAGGCTTTTCCCACTGTCATTATAGAAGGGGTGGGGTGGGGGGTGTTCAGGGGTTGCAGAGGTACAAGATAGAAAAAAACGGACAGACAACAGATGCAGCGGAAATGGTGCTTGAGCAATACTGGCTAGTGATGAGCTGTGCAATGAACAAAAGTCAAGATATTTGAGGGAAAGGTCAAAGACACTTGCAAGGCAGCAGAGGGAGTTTATGATTTATAGGTGGAGGGCATGAGGCCGGATGAAACAGGAAGCATCAGCAGAGCAGTGAAATTAAAAAACAGGAATTGATCACTGCTGTCTTAAGAATCGATCTGCTGGAGCAGGTTCTACTGAAGACCCCCAAACCTCACACAGAGAAATCTTTGAAGTGAAAGTGGAAAGAAAAGTGCCAGAAAAATAAGTTGTGTCGTGAGTGACTTGACCCAAGACTGATCAGAAGAGCAGGCACTTCCTGGGGTTTTCCCATTTCTGATCGGTGATGCAGTCCCATCTTGGTCTTGCGTCAAGTGCGACCCCACTCCTCCTCCTCTCCTCTGCATGAAGAGGACCTCCGGCCCAACACTTTGATAAATGGGACGCAGTGAGCACAACTCTTTCCTCCATCGGAGTGGTTTTAACCCTTCTTAAAAAGTCACAGCTAAAGGTTACCATCATGAGCCTTCCACCTCCTCCCCGCTCCCTCTAACCTCCCACTAAATGTCATTCTCTTACCGCTTTGTCATCTCACATTCCCAAGTGCTTTTCCACGAAAGGTTTCCACGTTTCTCCTCCTTCGCTCTCGCGCCTCTCCCGCTGTGAATTCAAGTCGGAATATTTTCATCTCCAGATGAAAAACTTTGGGAGAAAAACAGACATTTTCTTTTCTCTCTGGGTCAGCACTTGCTTGAGGTCATTTAACAGCAGGTGGTCAAGCTCCTGATGTTTCAAGAATTACGCCATCAAAGCTGATATTTTTAACTTTCCATTATTTCCACCCCAAACATCCCTCCCTTTGAAGCACAATATTGCTGTTTATGGCTGCATATGTGCTACAGCAGGTGTTTCCCCGTCATAGATACAGAAGAAGTCAGGCCTTCAGTCAGGCAGAGGCATGTGATACGGAAGGCAACTCAACTCCTCACTTGACAAAGAGGCAGGTGACTTGTCATGAAGCTTCATGAAACAGTCCTCATTTGCAGAGCCCACTAGATGTCACTCTCTACTAAATATTTAGATTTCAGCAACCATTTCAATGAAACCTTGCATTATTTGTATAGCAAGAGCGCCCCCTACCATACTTAATATGTGCTGTAACATTAGCCTTTAAGTGATGCTGTGATTATGTCAGTAGAAGTGCATGTTTTATTGAGTCATCCATTGTCGTCTGGCCGACCGACGTTCAGCAACATAGGAGTGGCAGCTAGAGGGCTGGGTGGATCCTCCTCCTGTGGAATAGTAACCATGGAATCAAGCGTAAAAATGCAGGTTATATCCACTGAGCAATGACTGTGAAAACATCTGTGGGCACTTCTAGTTGAAGCCTGCATGACTGCCATTGGGATTCACTTATAAGAGGCGGTGCTAAATTCAGATACCTGGTGGCAGCCTGTGGGCCGCAAATGGCCCACGAGCCGCATGCTTACGGAAACAGGAAGGGAGATCAATAGGTGTTATGTATAGATGGACCAGTTACAGTGAGGTACTGAACTGAAGTGGTGATTTTCAAATGCACAAATACAAGGAAGTGTTTTCTTTTCAGTGCCGTATGCTGCCGTCTGGAGTTTTTTTAGTTCAACCTTAGTAAAGTTTTTCCAAGGAAGAAAGTGTGTACTCTGAAATACAAGAGTGATGGTAGCCTTCGCAACCTGCCATTCACCCAGCAGCAGAGGATTTCCTCTCCACTGTGAGAAAAACACAGCAGCAAACTGTAGTAGTAACATATTGCGCCTGTAATTGAGCACCCACAAGGCTGCTCACTGTCAGCCATGTTTGTGCTCTTAGGGTTATTTGGGACATAAAAGCAGTTACATAACTCCGACTGCGCACCTGCTGCCGAGATGTTCCCATCACAAAATGATGCTCCATGACGCGTGATGGGCTGATGAGGCTTCATGAAACAGTGTCCCAGTATTCAGAGCTCAGTAGGTGGCGCTCTCGGTTTAAAAATGATATGAGGCTTCAGTGAATTGGTTCTTCAAACCCAAGGACTTTGGCGCAAAATCTAGTGGGCTCGAAAAATGATGACACTGTTTCATGAAGCCTCATCAACAACCTTTGACATTTTGTTGGAGTCTCACTTTCAAAATCCGCTTTTCAAAAAAAGAAAATAAACTCCAATATCCCTGTTTGTTCTCTTCAGTCTCTTTCCAGAGTTACATCAATGTTCTCTTTGAATCACTTGGCGTGTCGACAGGCTGGATGAGATGAATAATGCTGTTTGCGGAGGGAGCAGAGAGAGTGTCGGGTGATTAATTCAGTCCTACACAGCACCGCTGGCTCACCCACCCGATACCCGTGTTAACACTGTCAACAACAAAGGAGATCTAAAACTGTACCTGCCAAAGCTGCGCGAGTCATTATAACACTGAGCAACATGGACAGTATTAAGGAGTTTAACTCCAAGCTTCATGGTGTGGGTTTCCAAGACACTTGGATGAACCTGCCGCATTTAGCAGATGTACCGTTGGGTGGGGAGGGAAGTAGCTGGACTGGACTTGTGGCTGGTTTTTCTTCTCCTCTATCTTCTGCTCCAGTGTCTTGTTGCGTATCCTGTTCTATATTCCAACACTGAACAGATGATTTCCTTGAAGATTTGTCTCATGCGTCAAACTCAAACATGTGATGTCATGGCTCAGGTAGATGATCCAGTGTTGAAGTTGTGCCTTCTGACAGGCTTTTTCCCAGCAAGGATGTCAACACTTGATCTGAAAACGTCTTAAAAATGGGAATAAAATATTGATGAGAAAAGGAATTGGAGGAATGATGGCAAAATGGAAGCTTTTAGGAGACGGAGAGTATCTTGTCTACTGAAGCGGGATCGGAGGTGGAGGAGTATATATATATATATATATATATACTTCAGTTGCATTCAGTCGCCACAATAATGTGGCAGATCTCTGAAGCGTCTGCTTCAAATATAAAGGACAGAGAGAGAAATGAAAAAGGACCTTTTTCTCCCAGGTCTTACTGTAGCGTATAATGTGAAAGTTGATTCAGTATTGATTTGCGACTCTGTGTAAATAAAGCATGTTCCGTTGCTTTAAACTACTGGCCTCTGCTCCTGGCAGATCCATTCACCACCCAACAACCAATGTTTGTGCAGAGGCTGCTCTCTGAAAGAGAGCACGTGGAGAAGCTGGGAAAGGCATAATCGTCTGGTAATGGAACATGAAACCGAGCAGAAAATTGCCAAAAGAAATGACTTCTGGAAAGAGTGTCAGATGAAATAAAGCTCCTCATGTGTGGTCGACTAAAGCCCCGTATGGAAGCTAATGTCAGCTGTAATTACACCTCTCTCCTCACGTAAATAATACAAACGCACACATATCAGGGGAGGAAGAGCAACACATCCAGGAGTGACCCCAGAGTTAATAAGAAAGTCTTGTTTCCGCATCACACAAAAAAACAACCGCCGTCCTTTAGTCAAAAGGCTGTTCAGATCTAGCTCTATACAGTATACTGTATACACGGTCATATTTTTATGTGAGCCACATATGCTTCACTCACCTGAATGCAAAGAGAAGTGTGGGACATGTTGCTTGACCTTAGAGAAACCTCTGCTTTATTAAATGCCACCCAGTGACCCCAGCCTTGGCTTATGGGCACCTCATGACAAAGCCAAGCCAAGAGAGTCAGTCGGCAAGTGGAACCCCATATGAAGACAGGGGATTAGTGAAGAAGTGTAATCTGTCTGATCTGGTAGTGAAGTATGAGGTTCCCATCAAGTCCATCCATCTTGTGAGAGGTGGGTCAGGAGGCCCAGGATGAAGTCAGTTTGAGACCTTCTTTGTTGTGGACTCTGTCAGGGCTGGTGAGACCCAGACAGACCTGTATGTTTCCCTTCAGAGAGTCTCACTTTGGCTTCAATTCCAAGGCTGTGTCAAGTATTCTTTACCAAGAGCTGCTGCCTTTGTTTTCTGATGCGAGCATTGTTCCTGAAGTGGACGCGATCATTTACATCCGACTGATTCATCTGCTCAGAAAGGAAAGTGAAGAGATGATCTGCATTCAGACGTCTCCAAAGCAAGAGAGGATAATCGATCTCTAGTACTTTTTCTATAGAAGTACATTAAACGCAAGAGAAGATTCTTCACCTAAGATCTGAAGCCGCCACTTCTTCTTTCTCTTTGGGCTTCTCCCTTCAGGAGTCGCCACAGCGGATCATCCTCCTCCATCTCCATGTCCTCTGCTTCCTCTTCTCTCAAACCTACAAACCTCATGTCCTCCTTCACCACCTCCGTCAATCCTTCCTCTCCACCTTCTGCCTGGCAGTTCCAACCTCAACATCTTCATCTACCAATGTACTGGCTCTCTCTCCTCTGTACATGTCCAAACCATCTCCATCTAGCCTCTCTGACTTGGTCTCCTAAACACCTGAGCACATGTGCTGACCTAAGATCTAAAGCTGTCTGTATGCACAGCGAGGTGCTGATTCTTCTGCGGTGGCTCTCCCTGCTACTGCTCCCACCGAAGAACCTCAGTACAACCAGGGGCAAACTCAAGGTTCAAGTTTATAATCTGTGGTGTCAGCTCAAAATGAAGTGCTAAATTACGTGAAAAACTGGATATTGGGGCTCAGAAACCTTTGTTTACACTGTTATTTCTGCGATTAAAGTTGTAGAATCTTCAATAAATTCATGTTTTGTTGGTCCGGTAACTTGAACTATGCTTAAAAGTTTGACTCCTTGTGTGTTTGGGTTTGACACCTTTGACCTACAGTGGGCAATTGTCCCCAGTACAGGCACTCTTTAGACCTCAGGTCCAGTCAAGGGACATTAGGGGTCACCATGATTTGGCCGCTCTTCATCATTGACACACTGACACTTGTCAGGATCATGACACCTAGTTCTAGATAATAATAACTTCATATTTTTAAGTTACTTTAGCGTTCAGATGAAATCTTTTCTCTCCAGCAAAACCACCTTTACTCGACTTCCCTTCGCCGTGTTACTTCAACTTCTCAACCAAAGAGCTTTCAGGGTCGCAGCAAGGACAGCAGATGAAAGAACCTGAGCTGCGAAAAGATGTATTTTTGTTTTAAAAGGCATTTTCCGTGTATTTTATTGGGCAATTCTACAGTGAAGCATTAAGAACGCTCCGTCTCGCTCAGCTTTGCACGAACAGGATGCTCTTAAATGGACACAAACGGTGAAGCAATCTAGAAGAGAGCCCCCTGCAGACCAGCCCATCCAAAGGTTAAACACTTCTTTCCACAAAACACTCACTGAGAACGGACCGGTTCATCAGCATGGGACGGCGCAGCTATTATGTTGCGCACCAGGGGGTCAGTCTGCATCTGTCTGCATGCTATCATTAGCGCTGAGGAGGCGGCTGGAACTGACACTGCAGGAAGGGAAGACCATGTTGGCTGAGGTTCCACAGCGTTCCACTGCTATCTCCATCATCCACTGACCCACCCTTGACCGGAGGGGCAACGCCGGAGCTACAAAATAACCAAAAGGACATCTAAGACTCGCTTCTTATTTCAGTGATGCGAACCACAGGGGAGCACTTTTAAGGAAGCCAGCTGCCGCTGTAGAGGAAAATCACTTCGACCGACTTCAGACCCGGAGACTGAAGACGAAATAAAGCAGTGGCTGATGGCTGTAGCAGCCAGACAACAAGAGGAAGACAAAGAGTCTCGGAGGTGGAGATCATATCTGCTCCCTTGAGCAGGCTGTTCGTGATGGAGTAAGACAAGGCATTTAGTGGTTGAAACCACGATATGAGACTGTAAAGCTTAAGTCTTGTCGTGGTGAAGTCTGAGGCCAGTTTTCAAGGGAACAAAAAGGAGTTGTTACTGAGCGGCGCAGCATTTGTTCTGCTTCATCATGACGAATAAAATGAAATAAAATAAAATAAAATAAAATAAAATAGGAAGTGTTATATTCAAGGTCAGTTTCTTCTTATAATGTAGGTTTAATTTTTATTTTTATTTTAATTACAGTGGCTATGATTTTTTTTATTATTTTTAATCACAAATAATATAATTCATGAGTAAAGATGAAACCTTACATTTGAACAAATATTGGCACCTACGTATCCCTTCTATTGTGACCTCGCTCAGTGCATATATTTGACCTTGTAAGATTTAAGATTAAAACAGAAGAGAAAAAGTGATTCTAGTGTGACTTGCACTGACCAACAGTCAGACATTTTTTTTCCATCACGCTTCCTGAGTCTTCGTCTTGACTCAATCTTGCCCCCCACAAAGTCTTGGTCTGAGGAGGTCTCGACAACAACACTCACTTCTTTGGCCCCACAGCACTATGACAGACCTCTGCCAATACTTGACCCAGTTTGGGCTGAGAAACGGAGTCACGATTGAAGAAAAAAAATCGTGACTGAAGCCGTTTTGTGGTCGAGACAAAGGCAAAACTTTTAGGGGAACAAAACTGAAAACTGAAAAGTGCTCGTCCAGGACTTTTAAAAGTGAATATTAAAAAGAAAAAAAAAAAGCTTGATTGAAACGGTTTAGTCCTGGGAGTTGACGGCCAATTCCAGCAGAAAATAACACTTATTTCTGGCACTGTCACGATGCCGGTGCTGGAATATTTGATAAAAGATAAATGGTAAAGTCGTGTTTGTAAACATCTGGCAGTGACAGGTTCTAACATCTCCTCATACAACTCATTCGCTCCCTGCGGGACTGGAGCCAGCCAGACAGCCAGGCCCTTCAATAGTGTGTGTTGTGGAGGATAGATAAAACTGTATTCTGATGGCCAGGAGAGAGAGAAGGAAGGGATGCGGTGAAATATTGATGAGCTACGTGCAGCTCAAAAATAGAGCGCCTCTGCCTTCCCAGTGAAGGATGCACACACACACTCTCACGTACACATCTAGGATGAGTAAATCACACACACTCTCATTTGCACATGAAAACACGGCGTGGCATTATTTGTGAAAGCGTGACTCAGCAGAATGCTCTCCGCTTCCCAAAAGTCTATTTCAACAGGCTAAAATAGAAGCTGGCGCCTCTCCAACGGCATTTTCCCTTGAAGCCATTACGAAGACTGTATCCTCTTTCATTATTTAAGTCGACTCTGTACACACACTAAATGAGACAGTATCACAAAAACAAACAAGACAGAATCCGGAAGTGATGCTGAGGACGGGAAAAGTGTGCGGAACAACAAGTTGACGCTGGCAGATGTGTTGGCACTGAACCAACAGTTGGTTTACATATGGATCGACAGCACACAGATGGTGCGTTTACATTTCACAGCATTTCATACCATCAAACTGAAACAAGAGAAATGTCTTCTTTGTAGTGTTAGTTGCTTCCCTCAAGGCAACGACTTCAGCGTGTTACAAACAAACATCACATCACCGCAGTAATTTACTAGAATTATACTGACTTTACATTCTCGTAACTTTATTGACAACAGATTACAGACATTGTGGACTATTGACGTCACTGTTGGCTCCGACAGTGCCTCCTAGTTGGTACATGAGCACCGTACTCTGATGTTCATGAAATAGTGTCCTCATTTGATCAGTAGGTGGCGCTCCCAGTTGAAAAATATTGTGAAGCTTCATTGAAATGTCTGTTAAAACCCCAGGAGTTTAGAGCAGGGAGTGCCATCTGGTGGGCTCTGAAAAAGAGGACACTGTTTTGTGAAGCCTCACAACACACCACTGTTTCCTCTCTGTCCATGAAAATGTCAAACCAATGAAATCACTGGCGTTTTATTTACCTTTTTATTTATTTACCCTGTTTTCAAAACTAGTTTAGAAGTGATCCTCATGGGTTTTAAGCACCACTGATCTTTTTACAGCGCAGACAGCACCACTGCACTCACGGCTTATGCATGAACAAGATCTATTTTCCATCTAAAATTTAGTGTCTACTATTCCAGTGCGCTCTGGTCTGGACATTATGGTATTTGCATACATATTTAAACTTTTTGATCTCACTACTGTTCTTGGAACTCTTCCCTCGCTCATATGTATGTTGAAAACAGCCATGTATTTGGTGGCTGTTGTGACATCACCTTTGCTAAACCTCACATGGAGCCTGTCAGGAGTGAGAGGATGAAGTGGTTGATGCGGAAGACAGTGGACTAAGCATCAACAGGGCTGCAGAAGTGGTGTACATGGAGGACTGGCTGGGAAGCGGTGACTCGGACTTAAAGCCTAAGATCAAATAAACAACCCACATTATGGCAGTACTTTCTATCTTTCTAGAGCTATGCATTCTGGGGGTCCAGGATGGATTACTGACATTTGAATTTGAAGTCACAAGTCACATCAGGCCAGTGATCTCCTGAGTAAACGCCGCCACTCCATCTCACCCGCGGATACCTGGCCGACCACCACCAGCCAGAGGCGGTTAATTGCTTTTGCTGATGAATGATCCTGCGTTTCCTTTTTTTTTTTTTCCTCCCGCTGGGCACCGTCTTTTAGAAAGACAGAATGCTGGGGCGCCGGAGAGAGATAAAAAAGAAAAAAAAACAAACATCAACCTGTCGCAGGAGCACAATTAACAGCGTGATTCACTTGCAACTATTGCCAGGCCTCGTGAGTTCATTTGTGCCGGCGTGTTTTTTTGTGCTCCGGCAAGACGGAGGAGCCAAGCAGGACCGGCGCGTTGTATAAATCACACCCATCGAAACGCAGAGGCATTGGTGAGAGGGCTTTGTATGTCGGCGCCGCGATGGCTCTCTTGTCTCTGATTATCCTGCTGACCCCATGAACCAGATGGTTCGGGAAAACAGGGAACCATCTGGAACGCCGTCCTTGTGAATGATCCGGGAAACAGGCCCTTTAAAAATGACTTGGCAGGTGATTGACTGAACCATCTGCCTGCGGCCATCCATCACTGGGTAATGTCATCCGGTCCCATCAAGGACGAAGAAGAGGACCTTATCCTGAATTTGCCCCTCATCTAAATCTGTTTGGCAGCAGCGTCTTTTTTTGGGTGTAAAGTATCTAAAGTCGCTCCCTCTTGACTGCCATAATCACTGTCTGGTTCCCTGCTCCACCGAACTCATGTTTCTGGACTGTTTTCATACTTCCTGAAAACTTTTTTGACTTGGTGGCCTTTGCGTGGCCAGACCTGGGTGCGGCCCGATGCCTGTATTTTCGTGGCCCTTTTGACGTCAAACTAAAACTATAACTGTTGGAATTTTTCTGTTTTTTTTTTTTCTTTCTTCCCCTTTTAGTCGCCACTGCCACCACTTCAGCGGTAAATATATAAATATATAAATATAAATATGTCGATTTCTATTTTCATACTTCCTAAAAACTTTTTCGACTTGGATTCTAGCCCACACACTCAGCGCCTCAGTGAAGAGTTCTCCACTCAAATGAAACTCTGGCCGCCAAAATGAAAACCTGAAGAGTTATTTTGCGTCTCAAGATTGTGTTTGTGGAATCGCTAGCCTCTTTTACGACAGAAAACAAACTCCGCTTCGGCCAAATCTAATATGTGCTGAAGGCTGTGTTTTCCTTTGATTGATGCGGCGAAAGCCAGCAGTCTTTAACTCAGCTGGATTGTTCTTTGGATTGCTCATGTGAAAAAAACAAGCTCCAGAGAAAGCAGTCACAGCAATTGGGCAACAGATTAATGCCCACTGTCACTCTGCTACTGATCAGCTATGGCGCCAAAAAACAAAAAACGAAAAAAACTTCAACATGGCGACTTAAAACTGTCATTTTTTCCAGAGTGAGCCTCGAGTCCTCTTGGCTTAACATCATCTGAGGTGTTGGGAAACACTTCATAAACATTTCCGTGGCTCTGAATTTCACACAAAAATGTGATTATTAATTTTAGAAAAAAAACTCAACTCAAGAGACCTGTTTTT
Source organism: Synchiropus splendidus (assembly GCF_027744825.2). Classification (NCBI taxonomy): domain Eukaryota; kingdom Metazoa; phylum Chordata; class Actinopteri; order Syngnathiformes; family Callionymidae; genus Synchiropus; species Synchiropus splendidus. The sequence goes on along the minus strand of NC_071348.1, from coordinate 10,793,560 downwards.
CAGCACCTCATGCCAAATAATACATTAAATATGATTCTATTGGGGCATGAAAATGTCACTGTCTTCAACAAATCATAAATCTGGACTTAAATATATTTTCATATATTACAACCTGAACTCTGTTGTTTCCTAAACTATGCAAACATATGAAAAAAGAACCTTCTCATATTGCAGTATAGTGAGCGACATGTGGCTGAAGGTGACTGTGGATCAGAATTCCAATAAAGGTGTTGAACCAGAAAGTCTTCTTCTTGAGAAGGGATTTGATCGCCAGAGATCAGCGGCGATTGAATTTCCTTCTCCTATTCAACCTGCGTACGTCTTGAAGTCGCTCCGTTTCAGCGGATAAAGGATGGTTTCTAAAAACGGTGCCATTAAAATAAACCATTAAGAGCACTTTGTTCCACTTGAGTTGCTGCCAAATAGCAGACTGACGATCAAAAGACGGACAACTAATAAGATAAATAATGATGTTTTTCTGGCTGGAAGTACACAGATGTTTGCCAAAATTCAAAAAGTGATCCTGTTGTTTTTGATACTCGGGAAGGAAGGGAGGAAACTTGTGCATTGGCGGGTATATCCGGCCATGATTTCCCAGCGGATTAGCGCTCATAAACAGAGTCGCGCTGAGGAGAGCATTTACTTTAGTGTGAGACAAACCACGTAATCTGTGACAACGTGCGTGTTTACAAGACTGACACTTTGCAAGGAGCCAGTGGCGCATGAAAAAATATCTGGCTCGTCCTTGATGGCTCGCCGACGCGCTTCAGCTTTTGTCCTGCTTTGCTTTTCAGTCCTCGCTTCACTGCCGCCGTCGGAACTGTATTGTCTCAGTGGGTTGTCTTCAGAAAGCTGGAGTCCTTGGTCACGTCTTGTGTTTCTACTGAGGGGTCAAAAGTGACGGAGAGCTGTCACCGGACGTGTGACTCTGACTGCTTTCTGGACGCCGTATGAAGGTCTCTTCACTACCTTTTTGCCTTTGTGTGGCTCTCAGACCTGGCAAAGTGTGGCCCGGGGGCCATATGCAACCTGATGCCTGTATTTTAGTGGCCACTTTGACGTCAGATTAAAACTATAACTGATGATAATTTTTGTTTTTTTTTTTGTCCTTTTTTTTTAGTAACCACCACGTCAGCCGTAAATATATAAATATAAATATATATAAATATATATTCTTTTCATTGGCCATTTTTGTGTTTTTCTTGTTCCTCAAAATACACTGAAGGAATACAAGATATTTTGAAATAAATTGCCTTTTTATCTTATCTATCTATCTGGTCCATAGTTATGTTTATTTATATTCATATTAAGTGTGTATAAAGTGGAAAATTTCAATAGGTGTCATGACATATTTACACTTCTTAATATCCTTAATTACATTTAATCTTTTTAGGTTCATTTTGTCCTGGTTACTTAAGTATATATTTTGGATATTATGGCGTCATGTTTTGTAGTCATGGCTGGCTTTCTTTTGACGATGGCCCCTCACAACAGTTACAGTTTCTAATGTGGCCCTATAGGAAATTTAATCGCCCTCCTCTGGTCTACGCCAACAGTTAAAATGTTTCAAGTCAAGTCACGCGTTAGAAAGTAGGTCAATGTGGTCGGGGACAGGTATAAAGTCAGTGGAACCTTCAGCATGGCAGGTGAGAGGATGTATATTAAAAGGAAAAAAGATGCACGCCACCATCTTTGGGGCCATTAGCTCCTTCAGAGGTGAGTGAATTCCAATATCATTCAACTGTTGACCTTTCCGGTGCTGGTGGGGCCTCCCATTATCAGAGACGTGAGCGCCCCCCGATCCAGGTTACGACCACATATAGATCCAGGCTAGGAGCTAAACCCATTGTTAGATTATGGGCGTTTACCAGCATAATCCCAGATGAATTTCTTTTCCTAGTGATGGGCTGATGAGGCTTCATGAAACAGTGTCTACAGAGCTCAGTAGAGGGCGCTATTGGCATACAAATGAAATGAGGTTTCATTGAAATGGTTGTTCAAATCTAAAGATTTCAGGGCAGAGAGTGCCATCTAGTGGTTGAAAATGAGGACACTGTTTCATGAAGCCTCATCAGCTGCTTCTACAACCCAATTCTCGTCCCTGTCTTTGTCTTATTCACAAATTTTGCTACTGCTCATCATTGACTTCACATGCAAATCACTCGCTTGAATGTGTGTGAACATATAAACAATACAGATCTAAAAATAGCATGTGAATGAGGCCTCACTGTTTCTTAAGTAGCCCCACACAACACAAATGTGGCATCAGTGGAGCATCGCTGACAAACATCCACGCTCCATTGAGAAGGAGGGACCAAGTCCAAAACTGCATCCCTTAATTTACTTAGAGACTTTGGTGTAACGCAGATATAATAAAGAATCCAAAATGGACATTCCAGACTCCATCAAGAGGAGAACCAGACTGTGACACCTGGGCCATTAGCCCAGGCTACCACTGAGGCTGTCAGCTCTTCTTTTAGTGCGGCTGAGCCTCCATTTATCACTGTCAAGCTCCGGGAATCTGCAGGAGACATGGCTGACTGTCTCCCTCTGAGGATGACAGAGGTGAACCATCAGGGGCAGAGAACCTGCGCCTCAACTCTGAAGACAGCAGGGGTTATTGAGTGAGCGAGGGTTGTAGCTTTGGCATCCAATGAGGGCAAACCTCCATCAGCGCGCGGTCCTCTGCTGCAACAGAGACATGAAGGATCATCATTCGCATTTTTTTGCCACATCAAAACTGGTCCACTTTTACGCTTTAATAACCTGTTATGCTTGGAAATAAACTGGGAAAACAAGTTTTTCTTACACACTTTTTCCCAGCTCATTCACTGTGACGGATACACTTTCTCCAATTCACACAGATTCCAGCCTCAATCTGACGCCTGGAAATCACCTGGGAGCGATGCTGCACTGGTTACCTTAGCAACCAACCACAGTTTTGGTTCTTGATATAATGGGGAGAAGCCTGATGGTGGGAAACCGTCTGACAGCAGGGATGATGGACTCCCGGCTTGTTAAGATCGATAGACAGAGAACCTCAATTCAGTTTGTCAAATGGAGAATATAATATACTGGATACACAAATCTGAGAATGTTTGGTCGGAATCAAAGTAGATATTTCGTTCCACAATTCGTGATAAAAACCATGGAAGCACTGGTACTTGAATGGTAAAGTAGTGGCAAGGCAGCCATCATCTTACTTTGCATCACAGCAGTTAACCGACCACCCAAGACGCCGGAGCCCAAATGTGGGTGTTGTAGTACCGATCTGCCGCTGATGCAAGGTTGAACAATTTAATGCAGAAGTCCAAAACAGAGATTTAAAACACAATGAGTCCAAATACCTCAGGGCAAATGATCGGGTCAAAATACAAAACATAAGGGCTCAGAAGCGTCCACCAGACAATGGATAAAACAGAACCAAGAGAGAGGAAAATTCTGAAAAAAATGGTGTTGAAAGTATTTCTTCCCACAGCCCCAAAACACAATGTTAATTTATCCACTCTTTCATTTTCTTCTACTTATTCTTTCCACTTGTTCCACTGGTGTGAGAGGCAGAGGACAGCCTGAACAGGGAACATGAACTCTGAGTGGTTTTGGATTATGGGAGGAAATCTGAGTGCTCAGATGAAACCCAAACTTCCAAACTGGACCCAGGTTCACTCCAAAAGTTGAGCTGAATTCAAACCCTGGACTGAACCTGCTGTGAGGCTGCAGCAACCACTACACCACTGTGCTGCTCCTCACTTATTATTCTAAAATAACACAAATAAATATGGATTCAACCTAAGAAAATATTACATGCACTTAATTAAAATCTGAAGACATTTTGTCAAAAACTAAATGGGTGTGGATAGATAGAATAGATAGAATTTTTTTTTCAAAAATAAAGAGATGTAAAAAAATGTAAATGTAAAATAGAGGGACAATATTTCACCTTAGAATTTTTGTATAAAAATAAATGTAAATGTGACAACATAAATAAATAAATAGAATTATTCTGCAAAGAGCTATGGGTATTTTCTATTAAAATATGTACATCAAGTAAAGAATGAAAAATGATACTTGCCTTTGTACAAATATGAATATAACAGATCCAAAGGACTGCACACTCACTGTTAGTCAGTGAGAGTCGGTCTATAATATGGCCAAGACCTTTGCTAACATCCTGCTCCCACCTGTACTGCGATGTGATAAGATTAAAGAACAATACATACTCTATTGCTATATTGTTCAGTTCAAACATTCAGCACAGCCCATCCATGCTTCAAGAAATGCATCATTCTGAAGTGAAGAGCATCAAACACACTCTCCACAATGTGAAAGCCTTTGGTGTTTAGTGCTTCAGGACACATCTTTTGGGTCATTTTCCAGACTCTTCTGCAGCCTACAGTACTGCATACAGTATCCAAGCTGCTGAAGATGAACAGTAGCCAATGATATGGAACATTAAAAGATCAACTGTTAAACAAGTACAAATAAACACAGAGAAAAGGCAGGGTTTTGACAGAAAACTGCCTCTGAAAAGCCCCACACATCCGCATCTTGCTCCAAGCCAACTGCACTATATCATCAAGCACACAGACAGCCTGTATCTATGAGACACACACACTCGTCTCCTGAAACCTCGGTGGACCACTGGTGTCCAGCGAAGCTCCCTGCGCTGCTATAAATCAGACAGCTTTCACACAATCACCACCTGGCAAACAACTGATAGTAGAAGAAAGAGGAGGCGAGTCCAGAGGCGCAAGAGCAACTATAGATCCACTCTAATGAAACCACGGCTACAAGAGGGGAGGTGAGACACTGTGGACTGATAAGAGCAGACACAAAGCATCTCTGTCAGAGGGTATCATGGCCGTCGCATCGACATCGGGAAGGCTGCTTATTGTTTTTTCAAGCGGAAATTTCACTCTGTTTACCGGCGCTATCACAGACGGAGAGGCAAATAAATAAACGGCGCTCTCCTGAAAAGATTGTAATTACTTTGTTATTGACCTAGTGAGCCATTATTCTGGGTTAAATTTAAGGTTTGAAACAATTCACCTGAGTCTTGTCGTGTTTCGGTTATTGTGTGCTTTCATTTTATTTCCTGTTCTCCTGCCTGAGGTTTCTGTTTCCTTTGTTCACTCCAACTTCACAGCACCGCAGCTGGAACACTGATTTCTACACCTAGGTTCCAGTCTGTGCTGCCAGATGGTTGCTCCACGTCCTCTAGTAAAGTTCCCCTCCAGATCTAGTTCTTCAGCGTTCTTTGTAAACTTGTGCTTGTGCGTGCCTTTTCTGCCACATCCTCAGTTTCCTTCTAGTTTATTTTCTGCCTTTTTCTATCAGCGTTTGTGTCATGTCCCCTCCTGTTGTGCTTTTATTTTGTATGGACACTTCCCCGTTTCCTGTGTGTGCTTTGTGTCTTGACAGATCGGGCACGAGTGGCAGCTGCACCTCATTTCCCCTGATTTCCTACAGCTACTTAAGGAGTAGCTGGATGACAGTGCAGCGGCAGATTGCGAACGTTTTTCATGTGTGGTATGCTGAACATGTCATTATTTGGATCTCTATTTTTCCTCCTGGACTGCCTTGCGCTTGAGTATTTTTGTAAGTTTTATCCTGACTTTGATTTCTCATTTTCTAGTTCCTGTTCCTCCTCGTGCCCGATCTTCCTTGTGAACTCTTTGTTTGGACTTTGGACAATTCTCGACCTCGATCGTCATTTATTCTCCGTTGGAGACTCCTTTAGTTATTGTCATGGACTTTGGACTGCGTCCCGTTTGTGTTGGCTGCCGTTTTTGTTTATTAAATGCTGTGTTCTTCTGTTAACCGCCTCGCCTCTCTTACTTCCTGCAATTGAGTCTCATCTCATTTCTGAGCCCTGTGACAGTTTGTGCTTTGTGTGAGAGTTTTTCTGTACTTGCGTCTTGTTTTGTCTTGTTGGCTTTTTCTTCCTCACATGTGTGTTTGAGTCTTCCACCACCAAGCGTTTTTCATTGTTTGGGCCTCGTGTGTAATTTGCCTTTTTTCGGTTGAAGGTTTTTCCCCGTCCGTAAGTGTTTCCCTCGCTCCGCGTTTTGGCGGCGACGTCTTTAGTTTTAGTTCAGTTTCCTGTCTGTGCCCCCTTATCTTGTTTGTGGTTCATAAATGAACCTTGTCGAGTCTTCTGTGAGCCAGCTGCAGTTTAGCACTTGGCTCTGTTCACCTGAGCCAAGATGACACATCTAATCCATCAAGAATTTCAATGAAACCCAGTTCTGAAATATTGTATTTCAGGGTTCACGGCTCCAAGCTGGACTCCTAAAATCCTGGTGTTTACATGGACTTGGAGTGACATTGAAATGACATTTATTGAAATTTAAATATTTATCTCGGGAAATGTATTTATGAAGGTTCTTGTTTTCTTTGCTGAAAATGTGCTTATTATAATGAGTAGACTTGATGTCAATATTTCCAAAAAATAAATCTCCATTTCTGCCAAATGAGCGACACTTCAAGAGTGATTTTTTTGTTGTTGTTGGCACTCAACAATATAGCGCCCTCTACTGGCGAGTCACCTGAGTTGGGGTGCACTGCACGCAGAAGCAATAAAGGCGAATTAATTTGAATTAAAAATCAGTTTTAAGTGTATATTTGAGCCAAAACTAGCTAAATACCTTCATCTGATAAAGCATATATATATATATATATATATATATATATAGTTACATTTTGAACAGCCTTTTAAAGTCACCCATTCATGTGGGTCAATACGCCCCGACTGTACCTTACTGCAGCTTGAACTGCAGCTATGACTTGCTGACAAGGGGAGTCAACCTCCGTCACAACCATGGAAATCTAGCCGTGGCTCCTCTGTTTAAACAGGACGGTCGAACGTCCCCCTCCCCTCCTCCTCGGATGGTGTTGAATTCAAGGCTTCTCCTGTGAGCAGCCTTCACACTGTAATTAAATCCAGGCCGAGGATAGGAAAGCAAACAGCTGCTAAATGGCCATCTTATCTCCCACCAGCTTGACAAAGTGTCAGGCCGTCTCCTGCGTGCGCCTGTAATAGGATGGTGACAACACAATGATAGGTAATTGTGAGGAGCTGGCTCCTCAGATGGTGCGAGTTGTCAGACACAACGGTGAGCGTGAGCCAAAGAGAGGAGTTTTGTTGTGTGGGACGGGATTATATTCCAACTCCAAAATGCTTTTAGAGGTCTTTCTTCTTCAGAATATTTAATAGAGTTCCTCAGATCTCATCAATAAAGTCAAATTTTTTTTCTTTTATGGCGCGTGTGAGACGTTCCTAACACCTGATGGTGTTTCCCTTAGTGACTGAGGTCTCTGAGGTGAAAGGTCTTTGTAGGCGGTTCCAAACATCATTGCGGTTTTGGCACAGTTTAATTCCCGACTTCAGACACGGAGGATCTTCATGCAGTCATTTGGGAGGTCCAGAAAAATACTTGTCGACAAGGTCCAGTAAAGATGACATCACTGCGGACCTTGGTGAAGTGGGGCCACATGTGGAGCTGGATTTATGAAGGTCTCATGATGTAAGAATTGGAATCCATGGATTTGACATTAATATTTAATGTCAAATAAATTAGTCAGCGCCATTTTATTATTTTTATTTTTATTAAAATATATTTTGATGAAAAATAAATAAATAATAAATACATAAATAATAGAAAATCTTGACATGTTCACAATTTATATTGAAAATCCCCATGAACAATTTTAAAAATGCAATTAAATACACTTTTTAACACATAATTTCACCCTTACCAACAGTTCATCACCTCATTGCATTTGTTTCTTTATTTTATTTATTTTTTTTTGACTGTTAAATGAATGTCAACAGGACCATGATGGCGGCCATAAGAGTTGAAGCCGCTGCATCAATTTACATGTTGCTCACAGTGAAATGCAGTTTGTTTAATGTGGAATGGCCCATTTTTATCATTTGGTGAAACACTGCATAGAATTCCTTCATCATTTCGGCCTCAGTTTCGAGGCTGAACTCATCACCCATAATATTCCAGGAAATATGATCTGTGACTGCGACATGGTAACTCCGCTATACCTAATTTTAAGGTTCCTATTTGGCATGAACTGTTTTGAGCATTTAAATTCATCTAAACTTCGACATCTGGAAATACCACTGCTGATGACAACCGCCCAGCAGAGCTAAAAAATAATAACAATAACGCGTTCAACCTTGAAAATTTCCACGGCTCAAAAACACCAGAGGCGATTGATGAATTTTGTGACCTTGCGGCTTTTGTTCAGTGAAACCTGGTTTTATTATTCATAACCGTCAATATCCCGTTGAAGCGATCATGAAGGTTCAGAGACACTGGGGAAGCTTGGTGTCAGTCTGTGTGCATGTTGCACACCAAAATATAACCAGTCATGTCGCATTCATTTCCAATGTTTTCCACGTGAAGGCCAAATAAATGACCCGTGGGACTCCAGTGGGGAGCAAAACCAACATTTCAAGTCATTTGGTTCTGTGGAAACCTATTTTAATGCAGCCCAACCTCGAAACTGTTTCCTCTCTGACTGCTCCAGAACAGGTTTTAACCCTTTAAATAAACCACTGCACTTCAGTAGTGCTGCAGATACCCCCCTTCATTCATTTCCTGCCTTTTTTCTCTCATTCATTTTTGTTTTTGTTTATTCCTAGAGTGTGTACTGAACACCACTAGCTTCTTTTTTTGACACTTCACGACTTATTCATAGTAGTTTTTGTGTTACATATCTGTCATACATGTCCCAACAATAAGGCAGAAAAACTCTGTAGCTGTAGCAGCACATCTGTGTTCCTTTCATTTGCACTTGTAGCAGAAACAAATCCGTCAGGTCAGGTGACCGACTGTGTCCCGGGACATTGTTGTTAATCTGTGTTGGATAGATAAAGGTCAAACAAAGGCCATGCCACAGTAAACACTCAGGTGTGAGCACACCTAATTCCCTTTTAACAGGCCAAATGCAAATATTTGGAAACCGCAAGGAGCCCGATCCTGTTTTTCCAACTTCTCAGTAGGTGGCGCTCTCAGTTAAATGTTGGCTGGTTTACCCATTTCCATTGTAGACTCCTTCTGCGTCCTAGAAACCACCATCACTGAGGACCTCAAATGGGAGCCAACCATCAGGTCCCTCACCAGGAAGACCCAGCAGAGAATGTTCTTCCAGAGGCAGCTACGAAAACTACCACTGCCGACGAAGTTGCTGGTGGAGTTCTACACGGCCATCATCCAGTCCATCCTCACCTCCTCTATCACCGTCTGGTACAACAGTGCCACCTCCAGGGACAAGAGCAGACTGCAGCGCATCGAACGTTCTGCTGAGAAGGTGATGGGTTGCAGCCTGCCACCTCTTCAGGACCTGTATGTCTCCAGGACCCAGAGACGTGCAGGTCGGATCAGAGCCGACCCTTCTCACCCTGGACATGGACTGTTCCTCTTCCCTCTGGCAGGAGGCTACAGTCCATCCAGACCAGAACCTCCCGTCACAGGAACAGCTTCTTCCATCAGACTGTTGAATTTGTGAACAATGTGTGAATTTGTTATTTTATTTTATTTTATTTTATTTTATTTTTTCTGTCAGCACTTTAGTCCAAAACACTTTCCTAGTTGGTGGGCTCCCCACTGACCACGGCAATAAATTAAATTCTGATTCTGATTCTGATTCTATGTACGACAAGGTGAGAGATTCAGGTGAGCGATCCCGACCAATCGCAGCAGTAGGCGGGACCTACTAAACCAGGACGCTACTTTCTCCTGAACGCTGTTGTGTTTGGAGAAATCTAAATTCACACAAAGGAAACAGAGTCAAATAGCTGGTAACGCAGCCGCCAGCTACACCAGTCAGAAATGTCAAGCGACTTTTGAAACTGAAAGACGGGCTATTAAAAGTTAGCGCGACACGCTGGCTTAGCGTTCCGTCAAATGGAAATGTCATCGCGGCATTTGGGCTTGAATGAAAGGCAGTCACATGATTACAGTCATCACGGTTTCCCCTCCTCCTGCAGACACAGCGGAGTTCCGAGCCGAAAAACACACAACGCTCGCGCTACTGACAAGTTTAATCACCTCTGTGCGCACAGATTGGCGGGCAATTTTCAGAACACGTGCGCTCACGCGGCCGTCGACGCACAGATGCACCAGCAAGTCATGCAAACCCCGACATAAATACACAATATTTGGAAGAGGTGAGCTTCATTCTGATATGATTCATGGATCCTTCTCATAAGTGGACGGCATGTGTGTGTTCATCCTACCTTGCGGGGACCAATTCTTCAGTTTGAGGGTGAAGTTCTTAAAAAACTGAGTCATTATAATTGGGTTTAGGTTTGAGTCCTGGTTGAGGCATGGCTGCCCTTTAAAAACACGGCGTGACTCAGAGTAACACATCCGGCTCCATCTCCCTTCAGCCTTGAGAAACAACAACAAAAAAAAGAGCCTTTGTTCTTGAAAAATAAACCCTTCTGCCTGTAATTGACAGTAATACGGCAATTTACTTGCATCTTCTTTTCTTATTTTCCACAATCAGGGCGGCGATACACAACAACCCAGGCGGTGCCGGTGTTTAGTTTCCCTGGCAGTGAAATGGGACGTGCAAATTGATAGAAAGCTTTTATATTATTGTGAACGTGGCCTTGCAGATTAAGAACGAGGAGGCAGACGGTGAATTGTGCGGTTGGAGAACACAGGATGCAGAGCGTCGAGGACGGGAAACTACGCCTGAACTAAACTGTTTGTAGACTTGATGAACAGGTGTCTTTTTTTATAGGAAGTGAACTTGGATGTTTCATTTCAGAGAATATCACTTTCTCTCGCAGGTGCTTCAGGCTTTGTCCTGGTTACAACATTGTATGAATATTCAGTGCTGAGGCAACATCATCTCAATCTCAACTCAGGAGGCATACATGCAGTTGACAGCAGACCAGGGACGGAGCCCTCGACCTCTGGGGAGTCGTACGGAAGAGGATTCGTGTCAGCGGAGATGGCTGCGACAGCCGCAGCAACGATTTATGATCGCCTGGTTTCCTGAAATAAGCGCCCCTGACGGGTTCAGTCGGCCATGCGGACGTATGAGGAATGAATATTGGGATGTTGACATGTGACACAGACGCTGAGTCAGATCTGCTGACGTGGGCCCTGAGGGTGAACCAAGGTACCCTGAACCGGTGGGCACGTTCTGTGGGGTGGAATGTGGAGACTGAAGCGGACAGGACTTTAGCGGGTCGGAGGTCAAGCCAGACTTAAGATCCACAGGTTACAAGTGACATGGAGAACTGAGGATGGTCAACTGAGCAACAGCAGTGAGGTCAACTCATTCACACTAGGGGCCAAAACATTAAGAACACTCCGGGCCACAGTGTCTCCTGTCGCATCAGTTAGAAAGGCCCAGTCCGAGTTGAACCACTGTGATGGATGGATGGATGGATAGATAGATAGATAGATAGATAGATAGATAGATAGATAGATAGATAGATAGATAGATAGATAGATAGATGGATGGATGGATGGATGGATGGATGGATGGATGGATGGATAAACAGACAGATAGACAGATAGATAGATAGACAGATAGACAGACAGACAGACAGATAGATAGATAGATAGACAGACAGACAGACAGACAGACAGACAGACAGACAGATAGATAGATAGACAGACAGACAGATAGATAGATAGATAGATAGACAGACAGATAAACAGATAGATAGATAGATAAATAGACAGGTAGATAGACAGATAGATAGATAGATAGATAGATAGATAGATAGATAGATAGATAGATAGATAGATAGATAGATAGATAGATAGATAGATAGATAGATAGATAGATAGATAGATAGATAGATAGATAGATAGACAGGTAGATAGATAGACAGATAAACAGATAGATAGATAGATAAATAGACAGGTAGATAGACAGATAGATAGATAGATAGATAGATAGATAGATAGATAGATAGATAGATAGATAGATAGATAGATAGATAGATAGATAGATAGATAGATAGACAGGTAGATAGATAGATAGATAGATAGATAGATGAAATGTTGAAAACAATAATAAAAGCAGGAGCATCACATACTTCATTCTGTATATTAATCATGCAAAAAAACAAAATCCAAACGTCAATGTGGATAAAGAGAAAAAGGGAAATCATGACGTGTCCTCAGCCCTTGACCTTTAAAGCAGATTTATTAGCCGTGAAGCAGCCGAGTCCTCATGAGGAGGTCACATGGAGCTGGAGATGCAAATCCATGTGGAGTCACGTTGAATAACTATCAGGTGGGATCCTGCAGGGAAACTGATATCCCCGGAGATAAACATCGGCTGCCAGATGGATCTCGCTCTGGCAATTAATCCCATCACAAAACCAAGATACGACAACACATATAGTTCGACAACGGAGATAAGAAGCTAAATTTAGAAGGCAGGAAGTTCTCGCCGTGAGATTACACCTTTGCAAAGTGTTTCCAAAACAAGCTCACGCAGTTTAAGCCTCCCTTTTCTGAAGTATCTCAAAGCCCAGAAGGCTGCCGGTTTGGGCTCCTGGTGCTCAGTGTGGCGCCTCTGTTAGTCAAGAGTCTAGCTCTTTCATCTCTGAGACTCGTCCCTCGTACCCTGCCGGCTCTTACCACGGCTGCTACTGGGCATGCATGCAGTGTTTGGCTAGTGGTGGGCTGGTGGGGCTTCATGAAACAGTGACCTGGTTTAACAGCCCACTAGATGGCGATATCTGCTCTGAAACCCAACAAACCATTTCACTGAAACCTCATGTTATTTGAAACCAAGAGCGCCTCCTACTGACCACTGAAAATGAGGACACTGTTTCATCCGCCCATCAATACTTTTCCTTAGGTCAGCGCTTCTCAGTTATTTTCTGTTAGGTAAAATGTAGTGTGAGTGAGTTTTTCATCTCAAACTTTGAAGCTATAAACCAGCAGAACTCAGACTGGAGAGTGTGTGAAAGTCATGTAAACGGCTCGGTGGTTTCCCTGCATCCTCTATTTGCCGCGGGTTTAAGGAATAAAGAAGTACATGACGAGTTAATGTTCACCTGCCAGTGTTCACCAGCTGAACGTCTGCTTGGCTCCGGGCTAAAACTTCCCGACCATCGAGCATAATGGCGAACAAAATGAAAAGCATCCACCGTGACGGAGCCTCAGCCACAACAGGTGTTTCTTCGGGACACCAGCCAGAGGAGAATGAAGCAATCAGTTGCCACAGTGACGGCGAAGACTCGACAAGAAGGGAGGGAGTCTGAAGAGCATCTCACATTGCTCTCTATGAACAAAATCTGCAGCGGTGGTCAATGAGCAGCTTGGAAAGTCATTCAAGTCACATGGCAGCAAGCTGCTTTCACGTAGCTTGCTGTTAGTTAATAACAGGAAATTCAACACAAATAATAACACGGTAATTACTGACTTCAAGAATCTAGAGTTTCATTCGTACAGTTCCCCCAATAACCTCATCGACCTCACGCAGACAAACATTGCTCGCCATCATTGGCGGCTACCTGCTAGTCTCTCCCGGCAGGTGTCCTGACAGCTCGGTAATGAATGGCCAGGACCGCCGTCGCCATGGCAACACTCCCCACACAGACCATATAGGCTGACTTTGGTCAGGAGGAAGAGAAAAGGCTGATACATCACTGGGGAACATGGCGTTCACAGCGGCGGTGTTTACTAGCATGTCGGGAGGAAAACACATGCTGCCAGTCAGGCTCACACTGCACTGTTTAGCATGTACCATGGCGCCTTAGCTGAAGGAGACTTTGGCCTTTTTTTAACAGATGATACACACTTTTCATCCATGAATCCAATCCATCTTTTTTCTCTCTTATTATGATTTCTGTGACAGAAAGGTGGCGGCATTTTTGCCTTTTATTCTTGTTTTTTTATTTATTTATTTTTTTTCAGTTATAAATCAAATACTTCTGAATATATATTGTGAATTACAGCTGGAATGCAATGGATACATATATAATGTTCATATGACTCAAAAGTGCTATAGGCACTTTGGGATGGTACAAAATTTCAGTTTCATCAATCTTTCGCTGAGTTTCTGTCTTTTCAAAAGCAAAAACAAATCACCAAACAGGGATACACGCACGCATTTACACGAAATCCAGGACACACTGATCAATAAACAACACTCACAAATAAGCAACACAACCGGACGCAGTCACACGGGAGAAAACAAATATGAAAAAGGTAGAACATTTTCCCAGAAAAACCTTTAGCTTAGCTGAGATCATGTTATTATAGCCAGACGGTTCACTCAATTCCAGTCGTGAAATCATGTGAGAGGTTTGCTATCAACCCTCAGGATCATCATTTGGCAAGGGTTTGATTTATATCCTGTTTTTCAGCATCAAATCCAACATAGAAATCTGACTCACAGTGACATCACCAAATGATACACAGCAGTGTATCATTAAAATTTGGAATAAAAGTCTGTGTGTATGAAGCAGCATCTTAGTGTCGGATTCCTGGTGTAAATCCTCAGGCTCTTAAAAGCAATTCCAGCAGCTGATCATTTAGATTCCGACAGTGGTGTTCACACTTAAATTTTTTTTTAATTAATTCACTTTTTTTGTTGCCGTTTCTGCGGTCACTCACCTGCTTCAGTAACAAGGTCTGTTTGGCAGGAGCTTCTGTCACATCCCCCCCAAATTTTTGGGGGAGGAGGGAGCTGCCAGTTGTGGTGTAGGAAAAGTCATAGCAACACAGTGGTGCTGGCTGAGCAATAGATGCGGATTCCTGGTCAACTTGTCCACTAAACTTTTAATAACCAGCGTCCCTCTCCCACATGTGCCTGTGAGGGTGGCATTATTATCCCTGCGTGGGAGCAGGAGGTGTCAGAGTCTGGTGAAGCAGGTGATTTGCCTCATTCAGCCGAAGTAAGGTGCATGAATAGACGTCTGATTGCAGAGACGCAGATGAGAAGCTTCGGCAGGAAAACGACATATAAAAACAAACAGTGGAGTCTTGATGGCGACGCAGCACACACGCTGGGATTTTCTCCTGTAGTAGTTGAGGGTTGAGCTGTTCCCTTCAGTCCGTTGAGATGTTGCAGGGAACATCATTAATCTAATAAGTCATTTACTATTTTTGATGGAAATATGAATTAACTGAAAATCTGTGTTAACAGCATCAACACAATGGAAAAGCAGACGTGAGTTGCAGACACTTGAGGGAACAACACTCAGAACATGGAGCTGAGATAAAATTGCGTTTATATCCCAGCATTTCCATTTTGTTTTCTGATATTATTCAATTTGGTTGTTCGCAGATGCTTCACACACGTTTGAGTTGTTTGTATTCCTGCATAACTTTCCTGCATATTTTTAAACGCATCACAGTTATAGCGTTGTCAGTGAACAGGAGTCATGTGTTTCTCTTTTTTCAGCTGCATCATGTCCAACGCTCATATTTACCCACAAACATTGCGAACATTCGGACCTGAACGATTCGGAATAAATTGATAAATGAACAAATTACAGTGGTACCTCGGTTTTTGAACGTCCCGGAATTCGAACCAATCGGAGTTCGAACAAAAATTTCGACATTTTTTTTGCTTTGGATTCCGAGCGAAAATCCAGAACTTGAACGCCCCCAGAAAAACCATAACGTGCGCGGACCGATCAGCTGACCCACGACGCGCTTTGTTATTGTGTATAACGCAGCCTCTGTATGCAGACGTGTCCCGTTAGCTACATTTACTGACTGTTTTTTCTTCATATTGAGGTGTAAAACCTTTCCTGTCTCCGCACTGGACCGTGGTAGAGTGTCACAGGGGAGGTGCTCGCTCTCCACACCTCCGAGGCTGGAGCGCACACTCCAGGGTTTGATGTCCTGTTGTGGGCTGGAGCTGGGACAGGGATGAGGCGAGTCTGGGACAGAGCGTTACTTGGTTTATGACTTTGTCACAGCCAAACTGCACAGAAGCGCACATTCAGAGCTGGACACGCACCGGGCACCTCTTCACTTCTGGAGAGACGTCACTCACTCGGCAACCCCTCCCACATGCAGCGGCCACACACATAGAGGAACAGCGCACCTGCAGCAGACACTCTACATTCACTCCTATAAAAGTCTATTTTAAGGCTTGGAACGCAGTATTTCTTTTTTCATTCATTGTAATGGGAAAAATCGATTCACATTTTGAACAATTTGAATCTCGAACGGCCGTCTGGAACGGATTGTGGTTGAGAACCGAGGTACCACTGTATTTACTTGTGCAATAGACGGAACCAAAAGCGCACCATCACCCGAACACTATATGGGACGGAACAACTCCCAACACACACACACGCAAACATTCTCCACCTCTACCTCCCAGGTTCCGCCCATCCAAATGTCCGTCAGGCTCCGCCCTCGCGAAGAGTTGCAGTACAAAAAACTACATGCTATCGCCTCGGAAGCTCCTCAGGAGACATTATCATGAAAATATGTACTCATTCATCTTTTTTGTTTGTTTTATTAAAATATTTATTTTCTTTGCCTTTAAATTACTACTAATACAATAAAGCATATTTTGTTAAAATCACTGCAGTTGCAGCTTTTTTTAGTTTAAAAACTGGTTTTGTTGTAAAAGTCTGTATTTTCAGAACCAAAAATGATGATGATTTTTTTTTTTTTAATCTGCCACAAAATCAGGCATTTTGGGTCGCAACAATCTTTTTTATTTTTTAAGTCCGTGAAATCCTCATTCACGACTCTATCCATCTGTTCTTTGTGCCATCAAAATATCCTGATAATTTCCGAACCCCTCACGCTATTTTGCCGTCAGACAGTGCTTGGTGTGAGATGTAAAAATGATTCAACATCTGGTTCTATTGACAAAATGGATGTCTGCAAACAAACTCGGTTGTTTTCCTGAAGCCTATATACAGGGCAATTAACAATCCACGCACACAGATGCACTCACACGCTTGGATTTATGTCGATGCATCTTTCACAAGACTCTTTAATAACTATCTCTCAGACACTCGGAACACATCGCGCAACCTACTTTCTGGCGTAAAGTTGTGATGAGCAGTCAAACTACTGGGGTTACATCACCGCCTTTCAGTCACAGA
Organism: Synchiropus splendidus; assembly: GCF_027744825.2. Classification (NCBI taxonomy): domain Eukaryota; kingdom Metazoa; phylum Chordata; class Actinopteri; order Syngnathiformes; family Callionymidae; genus Synchiropus; species Synchiropus splendidus. Next base: position 10,776,480 of record NC_071348.1, on the reverse strand, counting down.
GCAATTTTGTTAAAAGTTGCTCCCACACTCGACAGAAACTTTGCGTGGCCCCGCTGCTCCGTAAGATCTCTCCGTGTTGATCACGCCATGTTGATCAATTATTAAATGTAACAATCCATCATGTCTGACAAGACGTCTCGGATGCAAATCCACTTATTTGATCAATTGATCTATTCAAGTTTTCCAAAACTCGCCTCTTTGATCGGCGTCGCACGCGGCCCAGTTCTGCCACCCGTTTGACGCACTCTAGAGGAAACAAGCAGAACCACTCAGACGCTTAACCCTTTAGACAACGGAAACAATTTGCTGTCACATGTGCTTTTGTGGCAAGAAGAAAAGCTTATCTATCAATACATCTGCAAGAGTTTAAATAACACACACGGAGACCTGAAAATATGTATTTTTCAAATGCACTGCTCAGATATAACCACCAGCTCAAGCGCAGTGCTGCGGCGGGAAACTTCTTCTCTTGTACTTCTTCTCTTGCGCGTGCAGCGTTGTCACCATAGTGTTCAGCCAGGAGCTCGGAGGTGGACGCGGCCCCCACATCTGGCTCTGCCGTGAGCCTTTCTTCTCTAATTAAACTTTTCCCCGAGCTGCTCAGCCAAAGTGCTTTACAGAAAACGTTTCGCAAATGACGACTTGATGTAATTAAAAATGTCCTCAAGAGAGCTTCAGCGCTCACGTTTGATGAATCTATTCAGACGGCAATAAACATCGCGTTGAGTTGTGGCTCTACCGTCTTGCAGCTATCACTCAAAATCATTCAACAGGAAGCAGTCGGCGTGAAAACTGTGTGGTAAAGTTGGTGAGTGCAGAACCAGCATCCTCTTTTTGAACAGAGCAAATTATTATTATTTTTTTTTGTTCCAGTTGGCTCCACCCACCTGCTCGGCATCAGACGCTCCGCACCTTTCTGTTCGTCCACATGAATAATGTTTGGGCTTTCTTTTTTCAATCGCAATGAATCTGAAGAATCTGAGGACGGCCTTATGACACGCACAGCTCCATTGGCCGATCGTATGGCAGTGAAATGGCAGAAGTAGGTACTAAAATAACTGAGCTAAACTCAAAAAACCCTAGTGAGAAAATGTCAAAGGGGCATGATCTCCACTGTAAATAATATATATATATTTGTTATTTTTTATTTCGGATTCTCGGGTGGTCACTGAATGCACCACTGAGCGCGCGGACCTGACGTGGAGACGGAAGATGTGCCGGCTCGAGGAGTGACTAGCAAGAGACGGCGTGGTGTTTGTGAGCTCCGGAGGCAATTGTTCCCTTTACTGTGTTTTTTTTTTTCCTTCATTAAAAAGCATTAAAAATATCGAGCAATGACCAGGTGTGGATCAATTTCACAACATAATTCTTCGCAGTCCTTGACTGTGGAGCTCTGTCTAAATCCGTCTGAATGACGGTGAAGGTGTCTCACACCAACATGGTGTTTGGAGTGACAGACCACTTGTTGGGGGGTTTCGTGATGTTGGCATGCGCTTCCTAGGCTGTTTTCTTGTCAGCCAGGAATGTATAAGTGCCCCTGCTATCAGGGAACACTGAGGCATCCCCGAGAAACATCATCTCTCCTGCTGAGCCCGAGTCCCCCTCAGGCCAAGTCCCAGTGGAACAAGCCCAGCAGGGCTCCACCAGGGGCATGTTAACTAGCTTCCAATGATAAAGTTTTGAAGTCGAACACACTTTAATTCAAGACTCCAAGAACCTGGAACATATCCACCAAATTTGATAGAGAGAAAAAGAACACATCGTCTGCAAAAAGCACCGGAAATACTAAGAAAAGTAAACAGAGAACTCATTTGGAAGTCATTCAGAAGTATTTTTGATGTGCACGGACAGTTTGTGGTACAAACACTGCAATGTAGTTTACCCCAAACAAAGCTCTCTCTCTAACTGTGGAGAGAAGCTCCACTATCCAGCTGGAATTCTGGGAAGTGAGAGTGTGAGAGGAGGCTCTGAGGTGTCCCTGGTTCTCAGCAGGCATTAAAGCATCTGACCATGAGTCACTGTGACTCCACTCATTACCTCCAATTTTCAAAGTTCTGTAAATTGTATTTAGTCTGAAACTCACACGGACACGACAGGTTTGATCTGACCTGCAGGAATATGACTCGTCGTTGATTGATCACGGTCCCCACAGGGCGGTTTTGCGTCAGGGAGGCGGCACAGGTGACGTCTACGAGACGACTGTTTAATGCCGAGGATGGGCCGAGCCACCGCTATCATCTCAGTTAAGTGCACCCTGTGAAGCGAGAGCCACCTGCAGAGGTGATTGTCTGATCAATAACCCCCCCGAGAGTCGGCCCATTGATTTTCTGCTCCAAAGGAGCTGCCATTCGAGGGAACTGAAAGAGGCTGGTGTATTAAATTATACCACGTCTTTGAAAGGGTCTGCCGCTGTGTAAGTTTCAACCTTGCATGTTCTGTTGCAGCATCACGTCCTTGCCAGCCAAGGGATTGTCCAACACCTGGAAAAGTCGTATCTCTAACATAGCGATGCTATTGATCTGGAAGTCTAAAAATCCTTCTGGGGTCTCATTCAGTCCTGACCTGTAAAATCTCTAACTCAAATCCTGGTGGTGTCTCTTTCTCGACACTTCCAAAGTCCTGTTTCAAGTCTAACCTTTAGAATTCTTTATATAGTTTTCTATCTTTAAACCTGAAAAATATGGGTTTTCAGTCAAGTGTCTCCTCTCCACATCCAAACCCAATGTTCTTCCACAACTCTTTTTTTTTGTTCTTTCCTCCTTCTGGTCTTGTCTTTACCTTGTCTGGGTCCCTCCCCCTTGTAACCCTTCTCAGCACATGCGTCAAACTTGAGACTCGGGGACCAAATCAGGCCAAGTCTTTGCAAGTGGCCCGCAAGAGCTTTTCACAAAACATCATATAATATTGTGATTAAATTAGCCTCAAGCAATTAAAATGGCTAGTTCTAGTGTTGCAGTCACATGACCTCAATGTTCTCCCCCTGCTGTACCTGGTTGAATTTGACTCTCTCCTTACGTTCACACCAAAATTGGTGCACTTTTGAGCTACTTTCACAGGTTTCCGGTGAGCAAACCAGCTGTGTCCCCAAAGTCCCCAAAAAGTCAAGACGGCAGATCAATATGCAGAATTTACAATGGCAGTATAAAGTAGGGCTGTCGTGAGATCCAACATTCTTTAGAATAATCTGAAAAGTTTCAACAACATGCTCAGTAACATAGCATTCTATGCATTATTGGAAACTCTTGAACTCATTACCTTTTTCCTTCAATTTACATTGAGAATAGATATAAAATGTACGAGTAATTTGCTATTAATCGCAAGTTAACTCCCTCTAGTGGGATTAACTGAGATTACATTTTTAATCTAGTGGCAGCCCTAGTTTAAAGAAAAACCCATCTCTAGGCCCAGCAACATGTTTGGGGTGACAAGTTGAAGGACGCGAATGTAGCAGTTGCTGGTATGCACAACTCATTTTAGACCCGCCCCCAGCAGTTTGACCAACTCACGCAACTTGAGAAGCGGGTAAGCTAGGGTGTGAGTTGGGTGACAGGTTATGCCAAGTGAGAAGGTACCTGTCATGTTCTGTTTTTTTACCTCATGCTTTTATTTTGTTATTGTCTGCTCGTTTCCGTTTCCTTTGTTTTCCCCAGCTTAATGGCCGTGCAGCTTCTCATCCAGCTTCCAGGATATCTACACCCGAGTTCCAGCTTGCGGGGCCAAATGGTTGATTTGCATTTTACGGTACTCCGTACTCCTTTGAATCCGCACTTCTCCTGTTGCCCTGTTTTCTCTTTACTTACGTGCTTGACGACTTTTCTCAGCTGCCTCCTTAGTTCCTCTTGTTTCTGTGATCCGCTCTTGTTGCGCGTGAGTGTTATTGGCTCGGCTCCCTTTTCGGTTTCCCTGCTTTTGAGTTTATTCCTCGTGTTAATGAGATTATGACCCACCTCCGAGCGCTTTCTGTTTACTCTGCCTCGTGAGCTTAACTCCGAGTGCATCTCTTGTTGTCCCCCTTAGTCAGGTTTGTTATTTATCGCCTGTTTTCTGTTTATCAACCTAGCAATTGGGTCCACCTTCATAGACGAGCCATGACAGTACCTTTAGACTCGTATCCCAAAATTTAGCCTCAAAACTGTGAAATCCTGGTCTTATTCTCAAACCTCCTTATCACCAACTCCGTGGTGGAAGGTTGTAGTTATCTCGAAGAGGACACTGAAGACCCTGGACAAGCTAGAGAGAGGAGACTATAAATGACAACTGGCACTAATGACACTGTTACCACAGCAACCCCACAACAGATGGACTGATGGATTAAATACGTAAACAAAGTCACGACAACACTGTTGCTGTAAAAACAGCAGGAAAAAAAGAGATGAAATTTGAGATCTTTATTCACGTTCTGGAGGAAACATGGAACAATATAACCATCCGCATATGCCCACCTCCTTATTAGCTTTGCATATGATTTGTCTGTGTTCCCACGCGCACACACACACAGAAACACACACAGAGGGAGTGCGGGGCAACAGTGGGGCTAATTTGTTTTGGAAGGAATTAATTAGACATTATTAGGGGCAAAACAAAAGGCGCAGCGGCAGCCTGTTTAACGCTGCGACAATAAAGAAGCAAACCTGTTGTGGAACAATGGGCTAATATCCACCCACCACTTCCTGGATGCCGCTCAAAATTACCTCGCCACACAACAGCCGCCAAACACACAAGATCGAAATATTCACTTGCACACAGAGACACGCATGTTTCCGATCAGGCATGTGTTGTCAGTAGCCAGGAGGGAGTGTGATAGCTCATGTTACGGAGCCATTTTCCAGAGCAAATTAAAATATAGTTTGAGCAACAGTAGCTAGACAAATGTCAGTCGATACATCATGGACAGGAGGGACGAAGTAAGATCTTAAATCGCTTCAGAGAACATTGATTTTGGTGGCTGGAGACCTGGTCCAGAAGATAACGTAACATAAGGATCATGGCGATAGGCTCTGTTGACTTCAGAGGTCTGTGCCAGCCAATCAGAATATAGATGGACCAGCTCTGACTTTGCCATATGGAAAGACGAAATGGGGAAATTGTGCAGAAGATTGAAGTGCTTTTGTAGTGTTAACACATCTGCTTAGTGCCTAAAATGAGTTGCTCAAAATATATTTTCAAGGCTTAGCTCATTCAGATGAAATTAAAAACATTGACTTTTTATCATGACAGTTCACTCGCTCTCTTTATTTATTTTCTTTTAATTTCTAAATAACATTTTAAATGACCTTCTGGATGAAGCAATCCCATCCCAACAGCTTCCTCTTCCTCCTCACAGCCATTTCTTCAGCACAGCCAGCGCTGAGTTGAAGGTGAACAGGGCGTGATGGGTTCCACGGTGAGCCAGCAGCAGGGATCCGGCCTCGGGCCCATGGCCGGCAGCCAGCAGCTGGGCAGCGGCCTTCTCGACATCCCAGCCTGCCTCCTGGTGGTTGGACAGCATGTGGGCGCTGAGCAAAGGGTAGAGGGTGGAGGAGACGCAGCCCACCAGGAGGCCGGCATCCAGAAGTACAGACAAGAGTTCGGCATCGCAGGAGGAGGCTGTTTCCTGGAGGAGAAGCAGGAGAAAGTGTTGGAGATGTGAGCAACTGTTGACTCTTCTTATACATAATATATACTGTATATTATATGAAATATATAACTGAAATTTAATATTGCCGATATTCAGTTCTTTATTATAGTGATTTTTTATTGTCAATTTTTTGGTATTCCTCATTAAGAGAGTGGATGTGCCGTGAACGTAACCAAAAAAACAGAAATGCAAAATGCGGCGTTAACTCTGAAAATACTGAGGCTAAATATATTTTTTTCATTCTCCCTCATATATTTATGAGCAGACTTTTGCAGGCCAAGGTCTGTAGACGGATTAGCAGCAGATAAGCTACATGCTTAAAAGACGCATTGAAATCTCCAGAAATCTCCATGTGCAAGTAAATGTCTCTGACATGTGGATATGTACTGACTAATGCAAACAGAGTTAAGGAAGAGACACATACACAAACACAAACAAGGCGATGGTTATTATATGCAGTTACAAAGTGACTAAATGTGGAAGCAAAGTGGCTGAAATGAGAAGGCATCTTCTATGTAAATAAAGCTATAGGGGAAGAAGAATGTGCTGCTGAAGAAAAGAAAAAGTCTTGATAAAACTGAATTAATTATGGAAATGAAAAGGCCATGTCTCTTATACAAATGAAGTGCCGACATGGCTATTAAAGTGGTGGCAGCTAGAGCTGTTTATTTAACTGGCGAAACATGAGGTAATGCACTTGTCAGCAAGCTCCGTCAAGTGGCTTCATGAATGTAAGTGAAAACATCCACCATAGTGAAAGTGCTGCTGCAGTTGTGAGTGGGACCTTTAAGCTACGCTTAATGCAGCTCAGTGAATCAGCATCTAAAAAAAACATTGCAACTCCACAAAGCGGAAAATTAAGAAAACAGTGAGATACTGCGACAAACTATATCACAACTTGCTGTTCGGTGAACGTGTCTCCTGCACTGCTGGGTAGTCACTGGAACACACCCTCCTCCCGATGCATTTTAATCATCCGCTTCCGTCAATGAAAATCCAAACAGCAGAGAGGAAGTTGTGGGAGCTTCGAGGGCCACAGCGAGGGACGACTGAGTGTCTGGACTCACAGAGGTCATCCGTGACTCATCTCCCTTCCACCCGTTTACAGCCGCGATGAGTTTGCCAGTGCTTGCATAACTGCGAACACACTCACTCGCACATTAGACCGAGTCAGTGTTGGGGTATTTCTGGAGGCGAGGCGGATCAATTATAAATGTGCAGCTCATGTTGTCGCCTCTGGAGAAGAGAAAAAGAAGCGGGATATGTTTCTCATCATCGCCTCCAAAATCTTGACACCGGATCGTTCCTCTTCGTGGCACATGGAGGATTAAAAATATATCTAAAACAGGGACACTAAATGAAGGTCAAGTTGAACTGAACCGTAAATGGACAGTGAAGGTCTCTCGTAGTTGAAGTGATCTTGAGTTCAATGTGAAAAAATATATTTAAGTTCCCTCTTTTTTTAGCTCCACGAGAAGACACTGAAAGAGTGCAAATTCCCGATGCAATTTCCTTATTTCAGCAAGCTATTTTGATACGCCCAGACACTATACAATGTTTGCCGAAATATCAAAGTCCATTCTGATTTGATTCTGGAGCCTAAAGGCCCATTCACATCACGAGTGAACAACGTGACAAAAGAGAGAAAAAATAGACTTGTGGTGGGATTACGTGCGGCTAAACAAAGCAGGCGACCGGGATTCAAGCAACAAAAATTCAGGAGAAATCTGTCGCATCAAAATCTGAAGCGACAAGTCGAATTACAGAAGAAGAAGAAGTGACATGGAAGAGAAGCTGATCGTAACGGTTGTTGGAATTCACCGAACTGTTAGCTCCTCTGACGGATCCGCTGGACCCCAAAACAGTGCCATCTTCAGTAGAAACAGGGCTACAATTCTGCCTCTCCAATCGGCCATGCTGACTTTCCACAAACTTTAACCCACCCCTTGCAGGGAGAAGTTATTTTGTTCCTTAGAAACACTGTCCACTCTGGAGTATGAGTCGTACATGAAGTGAGGCCATGTGAAGGAAGAAATGAATGAAATGAATCTTGCGATCTGCGTGATACCCAACCGCCACCCAACTCAGTCTTAGTGCTAAGGCTTGAAATGGATCACGGTAACACAGTTACATGTCCAGTGAGACTCACAGTCAGAGCTGGGAAGTGATGACATATTTGACCCACAACAAAAGAAGCAAGTCTCTTTATGGCACAAACGCTGGTGGTGCAAAGATGTCATCCAGGCCACATGATGAACCAGAGGCAGGCATGTAATGCTCATGTCAGTGGAGCGCAAACCCACACTCGCATCACTGCACCTTTCATCCTGATCGGGAGGCGTGCATGACAATCTAGATTCATACGGAGGGAACCGCTGGCACATTGTCACACAAGTCCGACTTGACATCGAAGCGTTTCCGACATACAGTATAGCACGCATGACTAATAATTTAATTTCCCTCATCCATGTGGGTACACGAGCAGATGAATCATGACAAGCTGAGGAAAGAGATGGAAAGCCAGTGAGAGGAAGCAGATGACTGCGGCTGCTCCTGCGGGTTAAGAGGGAGAATTGACAGAAGAGCAGACAGACAGAGACAGCTGGAACTGGAGTTCTGAGAACGTTCCGCAGAGAAGAAGAAAACCAGACGGCTGAAAGCATCGGCTACATTTTTAAGTGCACCAACTGTTTGCAGTAGCTGAAGGCGCGTGATGAACCGACATTCCAAACTTTAAGACGACAAGACTCGGGCCATGTGATTTGTGTTACAGTAATTAAACGCTACACACAAACACCATCAGCCAGTTGTCATAATAGATTGTCTTTCCAAGCATGTTGAGAATTGTGCTGCTTTTTTTTGGGAGGGTGATAACAGTGGTAATTCCCTCGCAGAAATACTCCTAAGAAAGTAAAGGCATCCACACAATGGTGGGAGAATCACACTGAGGTCTGAAGCTACGCGATAAATGCTGAAGAGAATCTGAAAGTTGCGGCGGGACCAGTGCTGTCCATTTTAAATATGGAGTCTTGTTCAAGCCAAGTCTAGAAACACTGCATTCTCATTGGCTAACTATTCATGAATATCTGCATTGAGGAGAAAGGAAACAAAGAAACGACACACACACAACGACTGAAAATATGTCAGTGACCGAGCATAGCAACATCCCGTGGGCTGACCTTTCTGAAAGCAGTCTCGCTTCATAATGTCAGCGCTCGACATGCAAATTAATTTCACTGAACTCAAAATTCACTTGAGTGTGCGACAAATACCACAGATAGATGATGCAGTAGAATCGGCGACCAGAAAACAAACATTTGTCTCCTAATTTCTGACTGTCTGCACTGACACCGATGGAGATTTATATTGAAGAGTTAAACCGGTGGTGTGGCTGCGCGACCTTGAGTCTGCACACGGTGAGCAACTTGAAGCCTGATGTGAACTCCAGAGTTCATTTCTGTTCCAGACTCGGTTCAGCAGCGACTGCAGAGAATCTTGATGATAATTATATCTCCTCTGAGAACAGTAGTAAATACTGCTAACTACTTGCATGGAAAACTTGAAATGTATCACACAGATTTCTGAAGTATCCTAAACAGGATTTGTCACTCCTGGACCTAGATGTTCCAGCACCTATCAATAATGGGGCCAAACAACGTTGAAAACCACGGTGAAGTAGAAACAGGCTGCGTGGTGGAGAGTCTGAGAGGAAGGTCGGTACACAACACAAAATAAACAGGTCCAAAACCAAAACATCAGTTTCTTCTCTGTTTTCTCAGTATTGTTCGAATGACAGCATGTATGTGTGAAAAAGTCTGCGACAACCGGAGTTCATAATAAAGTCAGAAGCACAGTTGGATCTGGTTTTAAGTTTTGATATCATTGTAAAACATTCACACAACAGAGCCCTTGCTTTAGATGTGAGTCAGCCCCGGAATGATGAGTAGGAATATCGCTGTCCTCTGATGTCAAGGCTTTAATCAACAAATCACGTCCTGCAATGTTCCCGTGCAACGCATCTCAAACTCAAGGTGTCAAACAGCAACTATTTACAAGCGCATTTTTGCGGCCCAGAGTGATACCAAGTCAGCTCTAAGCAGGCTTTCAATTAAAGCCAATGTTCCGCCTTCCTCTGGAAATCCGGGTGCTGTGGGCAGCGTGTCACTTTTGGGAAAGACAGAGGCAAAAGCATTTGATGCTTTGGGTGTGAGAGCTGAGGACCAAAACTGGACATGAGTGAAGGTCAAAGACCCAAGGAGACAATGTTGCACATTGATATTTTGTCATTTCTTCCTGAGGTGTCACCACTGTGTTTTACTGGCTGTGGCACAGTTGAAGCTAGCACAGATCACCTGGACCGATCTAAGTCAAGTTGAACTGTTACCCACAGGCTGACAGACCATTTATGCTCAACGTTACGTTCATTTCCTCCATATTTCTACCTGTTTCCATATTGCTACCCGATATGTAGCTGTAATGAGACTTGATGAAGACGTAACAATGGCGGAAATTCTGTATCGATTCTCCTTCTACCCTCCTTTTTCTTTTCTAGTGCAAGAGGTATATCATCATAACTTCTTCCAAAGCCGCCATGTTGGTTTGGGAGTTGGAGGTGGATATCTCGTGGATACTGCATATTGGGGAACAGCAATACCAATGAAAAGAACACACTGTTTGTAACGGATGGTTACAATTTCACTGGTAAAGGGAGCATAGATGGGCCTTCAGTTGAGCTATCTGAGTAGTCGTGAAAGTGGAATATCGGACTAAGCTAAAATTCCCATCTTAGTATCACAAAGACTATACTTTTCTGGGCTGTCTTGTAACCATGGTCACTAAAATGGATCCAAACGGACAGAGATGTCCACTATAATCAAGGAAACCAAAACAACTGGTTCAGTTTCACCGTGAGCCAAATGTGACTTGATCTGTCCTGGCGTCGTGCTAATCACAGGAATCACCTTCAGTGGAGCGCAGCGGCAATGAGTGCTGCCACCTTGAGTGCTGCGCGACTGGTGCCTACAGGCGGGCCAGCTCAGCTGGTCAAGACCCAGAGAAGCCAATGTTAAAAAAAAGTTTCAGGTGTCGCAGCTGCCGACGCCTCACACCCGCAGATGGGATCTCCTCATGCATAAACTTTCACATCCCAGTGGGTTTCACTGAGAAGCAGGAAGAGCATACAAACTGGGGGATGTTGTTGTGCGCTGTGACATGCTCGGCATCACCAAAAGGCACATTTCTGTACGGGTGGCACCACAAACTCCCGCGACATATAAATATAGAATACCTTTCCAGATTTATTAAGGAAACGACAGCACACACACACACACCTTCCAGGCTATTACAGCTTGACACAGTCAAGAGAGACAGCCGATTTGAGCCGTGGAGTCAGTGGGACTGACAGCCGGGCTGCAAATAGATGTGACAGGGTGGCGGAGGAACGGAGATGGGGGGAGAATGTTGATATCAGAGCAGCGAACTTCTGCGGCCCCGGCACGGATGGTTCCATCACATCTGGGTGCTGCTACTGAATCAACCGACCGTGACTGTAATATATTTCAGCTGGATCAGATGCACCCTGCGACCCAATGATAAGTGGGAGATGACTAATGGATGAACAAATCCAAGCGGTATTTAAGTGGAAGTACAGATCAAGCCTCCACCCATATGGTGGAGAAAATGCCCCTTTATATTGGTCATCTAACTTGATAATGGTTAATGTTGAATTAAATTCTAAAGAAGATTCCAGCTCTATTTTGCTGGCGGATATGTCCGGAGTAGTCAATGGTGATCGGTCATTGAGAGGTCTCCCCGTCAAAACTTCACTCAGCTCCGAAGGATCAGGTGTGCTTTGTGCACGTGGAGGTTAAAAGCCTCTCCAAGTCTGCAAAACAGCACTCTCCCTCTGAGCCCTGACTGGAAAACAAAGAGGCGTCTTGTGTCTTGTATCTGCCTGTGTGCGCAATAATGTAAATGGGCTCACAGGTGGAGCCAACAGACAGAATTCAGAAGAGAGAAACAGACATCAAACAGAGACTATGAGAAGTGCAACCCCCTTCCTGGCTGTCTCGACACTTCAGATGCAGCTGGGGCGTCATTGCAGCTCAGTGGTCGCCGAGTGTTACCTGACTGGTGGGGTCAATTTTTCACCCCCTTGTTTTCCGATCTTACCCTGCGTGTACCTCATTTCTTGTAAACCTCTCCGTCTTCCCCTCTCATCCTGAGCTGCACCCCGATGGAAAGCTTAATTGGAATTACCGTACACGTACAATGTCTAATACATAATGCATGGCCGTGCCTTCTTTTATCATTTAAATCATGAAGCTTCTTTGGAATGCCAGACAACACACAGCCATCTCGGAGTGTAAGCCTTCCTCATCCTATCATCTCCGCGGTCCCTGGGCTTTGCCAGCGCGCGCTTCTAAACACACCACAACAGACCATCTTCACTTACTGCTTGACATGATTGAAAGTGACAGTGAGGAGACCGAGAAGCAAAAAAAAAAAAGCCAAAACGTGGTGACGCACGTTTGCAAACAAACATGTTTATCATCACAAAAGCCGTTGACAAACCCACTTAACTTGGTTTGGTAGTTATCCATGCGTAACTCAATAATTTCTTATGCAAAAATAGAAAGATATAAAAGATATTATTCCGGTAATTATTGGCTTTTTGCAGAAATCAGCCTCCTCCCAAACAATGTGTACAGTATATCATGTTTATTCGTTTCTTTCACCGTCAAAATAAAAAACGTGTCAACATGGTGCTGCTGAAGCAAAATACCCACGTGCCACTTCAGACACTACACTTCGAGACGAGAGGCAAAGACGAAAACAGACCGTGTTAATTGATCAGCACGGTGTTTGTTTTTGGATGCGTCACGGTCAATTGCTACGGTAGATTCAATTTCTGGCAATTGTGTACACGCAGTAGCCATTATATGGTAACAGGAAGCTGAAGCCACGAGTCATGTTTTCCAAAACTCTGTTTCAAGTCTGATCCTAAATGGTTGACGAACATGACCAGCTATTTTTCTCTTCTTATATACAAAACGTCATAGCATATTTTAGTACGAGCTTATTGGAATCAATGGAAAATGGACAGAATACAATTGTTGAGCCAGCATTCTATGTTACATAGGCGCCAGGATGGAGTGAAAGGTGTGAAAGGCAAGTCACTTCTGCATCATTCTGGGACACCAAGTGGTGACTTCAGGGACAACCATCGAGGAGCGAGCGACAACAGGAACTTTCTGAGTGTCTTTCAACTCATGTGAGCAAAAAAATGCTGCTATTTCAGGTAGCAAAAGGCGTGATTTGAAAGTAAGATTCTGATATTCTTAGTGAATCCACTCAGTGAGTTGATGCCGTGCACGGCTAGAAAATCACAAACAATTAAACACCTGACCAATCGACCAAGCGCCCACACCTCCTCCACACTTCTCTGGCCTGTTGATGAAGAAGAAACCATTGGAGTATCGGTGAATTAATTTGCACTCACTGCACGGACACACAATGACGTGACCTTGATGGCAAACACATTTGTGAGTCTCTGATGATCACACGTCGGTTATATAAGGTCCGATTTGACAGGGAACCTATAAATACACAGACTGAGAAAGGCAGTCGCTCAATAACACACACCTCTTCTTCACTTCACTTGGCAGATGAACAAGGTGTGTGTGATTCTTCAGAGAGACTTTAAAGTGATGATGAACTCTCCTCTGACCAGAAGGGAACTTCCCAACTGTCAATAGGAAAACCATTATTGTCGGCTTCACAGAGGGGTTATAAACTCGCAAACAAATCCAGAGCGCATTCAATAACTCTGGATTAACAGAGTATGGACGCCATGAAGTGAAGAGAAGTTTTGGACATCTTCCTGTAGCGGAAATCCAAAAACAAAACAAAATTATTTGTTGGGTTTAACGTGAGTTTAAGCTTAAACCAGGGGTGTCAAACCGGTCTACGAAGGGCTGAGTGGGAGCAGGATTTAGTTCCGACCCATCAAGAAGAGAATGGCTGATCAATATGTGCTTGTTTGACTGGAAAAAAACACCCCTGGGGGGATATGATCCCGGCATCAGTTTTCATCATAAGAAAATCTAAATGAAGTTCTAGAAAAACGGCAACTGAGGAGAAATATAAGAGCATAATAAAAGACTTTTGATTCCTTATTAAAGCTGAAATCGTATTTTACAAAGCCGTTCGCAGATTAAATACATCATGAAGTTTAGCTGCACTTCAACATTCATAAGTGTGAAAACATAAGAAGTTACTCAACCATCAATGTTCAGTCATCTGCTCTCTAGATCAAAACGCTGGACCGCACAGCAAGAGACCACCGACATTCCTCCCCTGATAAGAAAGGCTTTTCACAGTAAGACCATATGAACTGAAAACAAAATTCAAATTCATCTGGTCTCAAATAAATCCCAGGTGCATCACAGTTATCAACAAAAGATGTTTTGTCAGAGGAGACGCCAATAAGAGTTGTACTGCGTGTCAGAGAGCAGACACACACGTGGCATTAAGAGGTAACGCCTGCCACTCACACGGAGCGCAGCGTTGCGTTGCTTCACACTATCACGAGCAAAGTTCATCCACTTACATCGCATTAGGAGCAAGCTTCACCTGAGGCAGATGAACTCGGGAAGAAAAGTCAGGTGAATTAACAGTGACATTTAAAAACAGCTTTCACTTGTTTTTTTTTTTTTTCCCTCAGTGAAGAATTAATTTGGTTTGGAACGCCGCAGTGAAGCAAACTGTGACAAAAGAGCAAAGCACAATGAAAGGCTTGCAGTAATTGAAAAGTAAGTGCAGTCTATTAACGCCTTCCTGCCGACACTTGGAGAATTTCTGATCGCCAGAGCTGAACCCGAATCAATTATTCCTGATCCTTCAGTTAGACGACACTGATCCCCTCACGGCCTGCTGCTGAGTTCAAGCACTAGAACTTTAGATTAACTTTGATTCTTAGTCAAATTTCTCAGATCGGATTTGGAGACTTTTTTTATCCACTTCCATCCTCACAATCTGTGGATCGGTGATTCCAACAATTTGTTGAAACACTTGTCCGCACACTTCACTGGCTTCCAGTGTGTTTGTTTCAAGACTCCATTCTGGCAATGACTGGTTTAACCTTGAGACCCCAGTCAGTGGATCGCATCAATATTTAGCAGCTCTCCAATGAGATGACATGCGAACTGTTGACTGTCTTGGCTCCTATGTTGCATAATGGTCACCCATTTGACATCAAAGTGGGGGAAAAAATGTAAAGGTATTAATTGTATGTAGAGGAGCCACAACTGGTCAATGAATACGAAGTTTAGTTGCAGACGGTCACGACATCAATTGAAGAGCGGGAAGAAACAGAATAGACAGTTAACACAGTACGCATCACTAGTGTTAGCACCATGTGTCGGCAGAGTCCAAATCTCTGCTGTGGTTCAAACTCACAAGTGGGCGATATGTAAAAATAAAAATAAAAATAAAAATAAAAATAAAAATAAAAATAAAAATAAAAATAAAAATAAATCGTTAAAGCACCTGAAAAAAAAACTACAAAAACAAATATTAAGACATCCAATTTGACTCCGCTGAAACACTAATAAGGAAATAAAATGATCTCTATCGTTGGCTTTTGAAAGCCGGCACGTAGTTACTGTAGAAAGCTTTCCGATATAGAATTGTTTCCAGTGCATTATTGCAAAGGTATTCCCACAACGACTGTGTGATATATTCAACACACTCCAGGAGAAACATTTCTAATCAGACCACTTAAAGCGTGATTTTGAAGTGGATAACAGACGGAGTGGCAGGAAAAGAGCACATTTCGCAACACTCATGGTCAACTCCATAAGATCCAAGATGGCTTCTACGTTATCTGTTTACATTGCATGTATCGAGCCCCGTCCTCCTGCGTATCTTGTTCCTCCTGCTCTGCACAAACACTCCAACCTTCAGATAAGTGGAGGTGCTGCTCATGTCGACAGATCCCGCAGCGATTTTATTTAATAGAGTAACTTGAATAGTGATCCGTCACTTCTATCTGATCGGAGAACAAAAAGAGGGTCTGCGGGGTCTGAGTGGTCTGCCATGGAACAATCGCTTATCTGACCAGGGAGCTGCAGAGAGCGGCCCACACGCTGCTGATCGAGAAGGTGGAATTCATTTTAATATGAAGCTAAATTAAAGGCTCAGTATATGTGGCCAGGTGTACTGACCTTTAGGAAGTTTTCAGGTTACTAAACTATAGTTGTGTGCTCATGTAGTTGCTTCCATGCTTCCTGCACTGGAGTATGAATAATGAACTGACGCTGTGGTACAAATACTTGACTGTCTTGTTTGAGCGTCTAGTTTTCCTTCCCTTCAGACTTCTGTTGCATCATGTTTTAACACAGCCAGGAGCGCTGGTGCGTGTACATCATGTCAAAGGTGAAAAATCACAACTCAAAGGCAGGACTAACAACATCACTGAAAACGGGAAGGGTGGCATGAAACGCAATTCAAGAGACGACGGCGTGAGTCACCAAGAAAAGAATCATTAGCAGTCGCTCCTACTGCCCTCCATTTCTGAATTGAAACGTCTGCCTGGATCACTCACCTCGCTCATGCCGTTGATCTGATCCAGAGTCAGCTGCAGAAGTTCATCATCGCCGCTCTCAGCCATCAGTTTGAGCGCAGGCTGCTGCAGAGCCGGTGGGTTTTTGAGCAGTAGCGTAGTTATCAGTCGCAAACACTGTTAAAGAAGAAAAAAAAAAGGGAATTGTTATACGGTTGTCAAGGGATGAGGCAACACTGGATGGCTTCAAGGAGGCACTTTGGAGTAAGAAACGGAACAACCAAGGACATATTCATTAGGGTTACAATAACCTTTTCGGATAAAATGAGTCTGAAACAGTGGGAAAAACAGTCATCAAACTTATAAATTAGTAAGGGAATGGAATTTTGCTATGAGTACAGATACGCAATATTTCACGTTTTCAGAAGACAATTCACCTCAGGTTTTTGTTTCTTTTTTTCAGCATATTTTGGACATTTAATAGGGCCACATGTGTTATATTTAGAATTTAAAAAATATGGTTTTACCTGTAAATATAATGCCTTTTTTTTAGATTTAATAATGCTAATTTTAACAATATTTTTGACTCTCAAAATAAAAATAAAATATCGCGGAGGAAATATCTCATAATGAAATTCCTTATTAAAATCCTATTCACATGTTTTACTGTAAGCCTATAATCTCATGGCTTAATTTCATCATGAAATGTATTTAAAATTATCCTTCTGTGTTTTGGCATGACTGTGGCCACCCACAGAAAGAATGTGTTCCATTCCATACATGGTAGTAGATGACTCTTGATGCACTATTTGTTGGTTTCTAGGGACAAAAGCATCTTGGCCACGCCCCTCAAGTTGCTGAAAGTTAGCGGAATGTCAACATGGCAGCGTGGGGAGGGGAAGCCCTTTATCAATATGAATGACAGCAACCTCCTACATTTCTTCTTCATGATGAAGAAGTCGTGTTTAAAATGTGCAAATGCATGAAAGAACATGCATCACCCACTGTCAAATCAGTTGGGGATCATGTATTCATGTTGGTCATTGATCAGTTTGAAACGCCAACGCACCAAAACATGCACTATTGCCCCATGTGTGTCAAGAATAATCCCATATAGTGAAGCGACTCTGGCAAACATGACCACCGGTGTGTCTGCGAATATACAGACATCACAATGCAATCTGACTCCTGCATGCTCTGGCGCTTTCATTCCAGCAGATTCAAATTAAAGCTGTTGAGAACCGAGTCAACCCGCGTCGTCCTCCACCCCCCTGAACGCTCCCACACTAATATTAGACAGGCAGGCAGACAGTGGCCTATTCACACTGAATAGCATTAGCGCTAAACTAATATCACAGTTTGCTGGCGCTTCACATACAGAATGGCATTAAGCTCAGCACATCCATGCTGCTCAGCGGGCTGTGAATTGCATTAGAGACCGTCAGATTGCAAAGAGCAGCGCACGCCAGTCGTGGGTTACAAAATGCACTGGGCTGATGTGAAACACACCGCTGCGGGTTACAAGCCTAATAGCTTCAGGCTTCTGTATCAAGACGGGATGCACAGGGAGCTGAGGGGAAGAGGAACGTGTTGTAGGGTTATGCTGAGTGCAAACAAGCTTGGTCAGCTATTTTCCTACGGATGATGATGAAATGTCTTGTGTTTGCTTTAAATTTTGTTCAGTAGATGAATGTACCTTTTGTTTTCTTGTTTATTTTTGGGTTGATTTGTGGAGCAACATCAACAATCTCTTGTTTGCTAGGGTTCAGCCTTTTTTCTTGTCCTACAGGAACGGCTAAATTCGATCATGTTTGGACCATCAGTCTGAACAAAACCTCTGTCAAGCCGGCGCACGCACTCTGGAGGACACAAACCAACCATGAATAGGCTGCACGCAAACCAAAAATAAAGTCGACTACTCATATTTACTGTGCAATGAATTACTTCACCATAATGAATGACCATGACCTGGAGAGATTCCATTCTCAGACATAGAAGATATTTGAACAAAGCTAGATAATTCAAACTCTTCTTCTAAAGTATTTGTCTCAATTTTCCTGCAGTGGAAAGTATACTAGCACATCACAGAACTTGCATTTAAACATCAACAGAACACAAAATAAAGATCACAACAGTGTTTTTACCTGAGGGGGAAGCTTGTGCTTCGTCTTGTAGAGGGATCGCACCATGGCCACAATCTGCCGCCCCAGGTCTGGTTCCGCCTCAGGCTCCCAGCAGTGGGTCAGGAGGGCTGAAGTAAGAACCACCCAAGGGTTACGCTCAGACCTGGCTCTGTAGAAACAGAAAGACGTGAGGGGTGTAAGTACTGCAGGTAACAAAAAGGGATATGTTGGTGGTAGCTTTGCCACAAACCAGCTCAGTTGAGAGTTTCATTTTAGGGATGCACTAGTTCCTCTCCAGTCCGCTTGGAGGCAACAGGATCATCAAAATTTGGCTTGACTAATATGTCATGGAAAGGTTGCCAAGGCCCTCACTACAATAAGTGCTTTTGTCTGTCGCGTCCAGTTAAACCACAGGCGGAGCCAAAGTGAAAGGTACAGTTCCTCTCTAAGACCATTTCCTCAAGCCGACCATGTTTTCACTTGTACTGTTGCCGTCCATTGAAAAAAATGACAAACTACAGTCCTGAGCTGACACATAGAAGTCCCTGCTCTTCTACAGCTCACCAACTGATGAGTGACGGATAATAAAATCAAGACAAATCGCATTAATAGCCCCTGTGTCCGTGACCCAACACGGGTGAAAACACCGCCTCCCCACCAACGCTCACAAACATCATCCATTTAGAACACAATGTGACATGACCACAGAGAGAATCATCCTGAGGTTTGACGATGACCTTGCAATGATTTATTATCTCAGCCATTCAAAAGTTGAGTGTGAGGGGGAATGAGCAAATATTAAACACCTCCACGCCGGACCCCAGGGAGGGGACAGCTGCCAGCAATGACAAGCATCAATTTGTTTACGCTCTCATTCAGGGGCTCATCAACCCTGCGCCGTTGCCTTCAAGGTAAATTCATCTATTTACTCAAGGCCATGGAACACCAGTGTTGCCATCCAATTCCGAGATGATTATTATTAATATTAGTGGTGCGGGGGGAGAAGGACTAATTTGATCTGGGCTGACTGAGAGATGATTCCTTTTATGAGCGTGGCAGGAAGCCAGCGTTGCATCAGAACTCCTCTAACAGAGCGACTAGGGCTCGGTGTTCAAATGGCCAAGGTCTTCATATATATGTGTGAGGGGACTCGGATGACATTTTTGAGGCCTGTTAAGGAAGCCATAAATATTCATACAGTGAATGAGGCGGAGTACTTTAACCCTGGCTATCGATCATAGACGCTGCCCAGGATACACCGAAGCATTTAAGGATGGAGACACGTTCCTTGTGGTCAGGAAGTCACCTGCTGACACGGCCGGAATGCTCGATTAACATGTCAAGTCGAATGACAGCCATTTTATAAACCAGATAAATTGGATTTTTTTTCTCACCTAATAAAAATAAAATTCTTAATAACCCCACAACTGAGGTTTGTCAGCCACAAAAGAACAAGCGACTACAATTCCCCCTGTGAAGACAATTTTGCATTAGCTGTCGCCAAATATTTGGTTTTGAACCGTCTCTGTTGTCAAACAGTGCGGGTTTGTGCTTATGAAAGAAAGCAATTATTAGCTTGGTTTATCCACTGAAATACAAAGGACCCATTGTATT